>NC_092370.1:157713759-158013759 GCF_030028105.1 Mobula birostris
ATTGTAAACAACTGGGGTCCCAGCACTGAGCCTTGCGGTACCCCACTAGTCACCGCCTGCCATTCTGAAAAGGTCCCGTTTATTCCCACTCTCTGCTTCCTGTCTGCTAACCAACTCTCCACCCACACCAATACCTTACCCCCAATACCGTGTGCTTTAAGTTTGCACACTAATCTCCTGTGTGGGACCTTGTCAAAAGCCTTCTGAAAATCCAAATATACCACATCCACTGGTTCTCCCTTATCCACTCTACTAGTTACATCCTCAAAAAATTCTATGAGATTCGTCAGACATGATTTTCCTTTCACAAATCCATGCTGACTTTGTCCGATCATTTCACCGCTTTCCAAATGTGCTGTTATCACATCCTTGATAACTGACTCCAGCATCCTTGATATCACATCCTTGATAACTAACCCCTCCGCAGCAAATTGCCCTTGTTTAACCTCCCTGGTTGCTACCCATGTGGTTTTAAGCCAACCAAGAAATTTTAAGTTTAAAAGGCAATAAGTGAAAAAGCACAAACACGAGAAAGTCTGCAGATGCTGGAAATCCAAAGCAACTCCCACAAAAGCATATTTAGTGTTACGGAAGTAATGGTCTCAGTAGTAATGTACTCAATACATTCACTGACACCACAGATAATAGATACTGCATATTGACCATCAAAATGGTATTATGGCTACCAGCTATAGATCATCATATATTTCAAATGACATTTTCAATATTAATTCCTTCACATTCTGTGAAACAAGGGGATTGGAGCACAAGTTTTGAGAGATTTCAGGGTTTTAGTGAGATCTTGTATGGAACAGTATTAGTTGTGTCTCTATTTCTGAAGATGTACTTGAATCTGTGCAGTGTGGGCTGATTCTAGAGATAAGGAGGCTGATGCCAAAGGTGAGACTGAGTAAGATGGCCACTATTGACTGGAGTACAGAAGAAGGGGAAGTGATCTCATTGGGATGTAAAAAATTCTGAGAGGAATTGACAAAATGGACACCAAGAAGTTGTCTTCATCTTGAGTATCCAGAACTGGTGACAGGATAAAGCTTTCACTATTTCAGAATCAGAATCTGGTTCATTATCACTGGCATCTCGTGAGATTGTTGTTTTGCAGTAGCAGTACAAAAATTACTACAAGTTGTAAAAATAAATAGTGCAAAGGATGAATAATGAGATGGTGTTTGAGGCTCATTCAAAAATCTGGTCACAGAGAGGAAGAAGCTGTTATTAGACCATTGAATATTGGTCCTCAGACTCCCATACCTCCTCCCTGGCTGTAGTAATATGAAGGGGGCATGTCTGAAATGGTGAGGGTCTTTGATGCTGGGGTGAATTGTACCCATGATGGAGCTGGCTGACTATTCAACTCGCTGCAGCCTCTTGTGATCCTGGTCATCAGAGGCTCCACACCAGGCTGTGATGCCACCAGTCAGAATGCTCGCCACCATGTACCTGTAGAAATGTGCAAGAGTCTTTGGTAACGGCTCAAATCTCCTCCATCTCCTAATGAAGTAAAGCTGCTGGCTATATGTGTGATCCCCCCAGGACTGCGATGAGGTGAAATTTCTTTAAACATCAGTTGTAATGTAAAACCTAAGAATCCTATTTCCAAGGGCTGGATCAAGACACGAAGGAAGTAGCTGGATATCGGGATCAGATAGGAAAGTAGACAAATTATGATGTTATTGACTTGGTTACTGGTGGGGCAGGCGTTGTCTGAACTCTTACCTACTTAAAGCCATCCATATTTTCCAACATGAGTGACGAAGAGAAACTACTGTTACTGACACTACTCTACAATAACTTCCAACTGGTGTACCAGTAAGATCAAACATGACACAAACCTGTTTTCACATCACTATTGACTTTATCTTTGCGCCTCTACGGAAATTAGTATGAGCTTTATTTAAGCATGTCATTATTTTGCCCCCTTTTATATGAAATTTGAATTGGGCTTGTAGATCTGATTTGTAGATGCTTAGATCAAATGACAAAAGGATGGACGACACAGGTAGGTAAATCATTTATTAGACAATCACTTAAGTGCCATTATTCCAATGTGAAATTGGACAGTGAAGGTCAGTAGAAAAGCAAAAACACAACTCATGTTATCACATTTGAAAATGTCTCAAGTAATTATTTTGAAATGCATTGGTTATTACTTACATTGTATTTAAGGAATTAAAGGCATCAGCATAATCTGTTCCTCTCCCACACTCCATCAATTACTGCATTCCCACTGTGGCTTGTGAGTAGGTGTGGAAACTTTTGTATTTTTTTGCTGTCTATGTCAGAGAGCAAGGTACTGAGTCACAGTACCAATTGTCCTTCTCTCTAGTGAGCCACTGGCAAATAAAATCAATGTAAGACTGGTCAGAGACTAGGCTTTATTAATGAACTAAACATCACATTCCAATAGTATGGTTGAATGTTAGGGTGCAATTATTACTGTACCACGATTTTCAAAATAAATAGTTCCCTGCACAATGGTGTGGTGCAGGTATGTTAATTGTGCCTTTCAGTGCATTAAGAACTAATGAGATGCCTTGTCCTGAGTTAGCTGATCTACCATTGATTGTGTTCAGAAGGGTGAGGGTGCAGGGAAAGAAATCAACCCCAAGCTCTGTTCCCACTCACAAACCAGTGTTCCATATGCAGGTGTATTGGAGGATGAGGAGGCAGTGCTGATTCTTCTCAATATGTCATCGAGAATCACTGCTGAGGTTTGGGGAAGGGTAAGATTGCTCCCCCCACCCAATAGGACAGAACAACTGACAGTTAGGAGGGGAGAAATAAAAACAATGGATTTAGAGCAGGGCTTCCCAACGTGGGGTCCACAGACCCCCCTCAGTTAACGCTAGAGGTCCATGGTATAAAAAAGGTAGGGAACCCCTGATCTGAATATTTCTAACGAAATGTTTCTGAATACGCTGAACAGCAAAAGTGAGAGTTCAGCTCCTCTCCTTGATAGGCAGACAATCCATCTCTGATATTAGGCAAAGCATTCAGTTCTATTTGTTTAAGGGCCATGTTGAGCTTTGTGTAGACACCAGACTAGGGTCTGTCCCAAGCCTGTCATGCTGATTACATGGTAGCCAAGAACCTCCAGTTTATCCAGCACCACTCGTGGGGGGTATTTAACCCGATATTCTGAGCTGTGGATAAAAACACAAATTAATCAACCTTATTAAAATATGAAATATACTTTGGCTGATATGTGGATAGTCTTTTCTTGGCTGACTGCTCAGCATCCTATTGAATTCCTTAATAAAGGCCCATTGAAGAGTGGCAGACTCTGCTCCAACAGCAAATTTGTCCCTGGAAGCCCTAGCTAATAACAACAATATAACTTATTTATAGAGTGCTTTTTGAGAGGATAAAGTGCAAATACAAATGTTTGTATGAAAATAGATGACAACAAGGTGTTCGTTAAAAGTGAGGTTAAATAAATAGGTTTTGGGCTGGTGTTTACAAGTGTCAACTGAGAGCATCCCTCACAGTCTAAGGTATTGAATTCCAGTTCAGGAGTGTAGTTCAAAAAAGCTGATCTGCCAATTATCTTTTGTGGAAGGTTGTTTAGATTTACAACCAGCACAAGAAGACCTGAGAGCTTGAGGATTATAAAACAAAACAATGCTGTAATTTGGATATTGAACTTTTTGCTGTTGGACTCCGGCCATATTATTTGCCAAGGGAAATCTCGCATGCAATTGTGGTTGTTGTGTACATCCCTCCCTCTGCCAACCCAACGTCATCGTGTAACATCATTTACACCGTCATAGCCAGATTACAAACCCAGCACCTGAGTGCTCTCATTACCATCTCGGGTGACTTCAACCAGGTTACCATGGCTAGAACACTGCCCAACTTCACGCAGTATGTGAGCTGTACAACCAGAGGGGAGAGGACTCTGGATTTGATGTATGCTAACGTTAAGGATGCATACAGCTCCTCTCCTCTCCCCCCACTGGGAAGGTCAGATCACAACCTGGTGCATCTAAAACCCTGCTATGTGCCTCTGGTGAAGAGTAAACCTGCAACCTCGAGGACAGTGAGAAAATGGTTGGATGAGGCTTATGAGGCGCTCCAGGGTTGTTTTGAGGTGACAGACTGGCAGGCACTCTGTGAGTCACATGGAGAGGATATTGATGGGCTCACAGAGTGCATCACTGATTACATCAACTTCTGTGTGAACTGCAATGTTCCGACAAGAACTGTCCTTTGTTATTCAAATAACAAGCCATGGGTGACAAAGGATATTAAGGACATCCTGAATGCTAAAAAGAGGGCATTTAGAGATGGAAATAGGGAGGAGCTGAGGGCAATACAGAGGGACCTGAAAGCCAGGATCAGGGAAGCT
Source organism: Mobula birostris (assembly GCF_030028105.1). Classification (NCBI taxonomy): domain Eukaryota; kingdom Metazoa; phylum Chordata; class Chondrichthyes; order Myliobatiformes; family Myliobatidae; genus Mobula; species Mobula birostris. The sequence continues at coordinate 157,718,126 of NC_092370.1, forward strand.
AAAGACAGGTACAGGAGGAAGCTTGAGTGGAAACTCCAGCAGAACAACATGAGAGCGGTCTGGAGGGGGATGAGGACCATCACTGTGTTCCGGCAAACCAGCAACAGAGGAGCTGAAGGCAGTATGAACAGGGCCAATGAACTTAACCATTTCTTTAACAGATTTGACATTGTGGCCCCTGCCTATCCCCCACATGAGCCATCTGTTATTGGCCCCCAACCAACACATATTCCACTCTCCCCTCCTACCCCTCTTCACAGTCCTCCACCCTGCTCTCATGACTATACCCCTTCCCCACACGAAACCACCACAGTGGGCTTCACAGCTGAACAGGTGAGAAGACAGATGAAATATCTCAATCCAAGCAAGGCTGCAGGACTGGGTGCTGTCAGTACCAGGGTGCTCAAAGCCTGTGCCCCTCAGCTATGTGGAGTACTTCGCCATGTATTCAACCTGAGCCTGAGGCTCCGGAGGGTTCCTGTGCTGTGGAAGACATCCTGCCTCATCCCTATGCCGAAGATGCCGCGCCCCAGCGGCCTCAATGACTACAGACCAGTGGCATTGACCTCCCACATCATGAAGACCCTGGAAAGACTTGTTCTGGAGCTGCTCCTAACTATGGTCAGGCCACACTTAGACCCCCTCCAGTTCGCCTACCAGCCCCGACTAGGAGTTGAGGATGCCATCGTCTACCTGCTGAACCGTGTCTACGCCCACCTGGACAAGCCAGCGAGCACTGTGAGTGTCATGTTTTTTGACTTCTCCAGTGCATTCAACACTATCCGCCCTGCTCTGCTGGGGGAGAAGCTGACAGCGATGCAGGTGGATGCTTCCCTGGTATCATGGATTCTTGATTACCTGACTGGCAGACCACAGTACGTGTGCTTGCAACACTGTGTGTCCGACAGAGTGATCAGCAGCACTGGGGCTCCACAGGGGACTGTCTTGTCTCCCTTTCTCTTCACCATTTACACCTTGGACTTCAACTACTGCACAGAGTCTTGTCATCTTCAGAAGTTTTCGGATGACTCTGCCACAGTTGGATGCATCAGCAAGGGAGATGAGGCTGAGTATAGGGCTATGGTAGGAAACTTTGTCACATGGTGTGAGCAGAATTATCTGCACTTAATGTGAAAAAGACTAAGGAGCTGGTGGTTGACCTGAGGAGAACTTGGGTACCGGTGACCCCTATTTCCATCCAGGGGGTCAGTGTGAACGTGGTGGAGGATTACAGGTACCTGGGGATATGAATTAACAATAAACTGGACTGGTCAAAGAACACTGAGGCTGTCTACAAGAAGGGTCAGAGCCATCTCTATTTCCTGAGGAGACTGAGGTCTTTTAACATCTGCTGGACGATGCTGCGGATGTTCTACGAAGCTGTGGTGGCCAGTGCTACCATGTTTGCTGTTGTGTGCTGGGGCAGCAGGCTGAGGGTGGCAGACACCAACAGAATCAACAAACTCATTTGTAAGGCCAGTGATGTTGTGGGGATGGAACTGGACTCTCTCACGGTGGTGTCTGAAAAGAAGATGCTGTCTAAGTTGCATGCCATCTTGGTCAATGTCTCCCATCCACTACATAATGTACTGGGTGGGCACAGGAGTACATTCAGCCAGAGACTCATTCCACCGAGATGCAGCACAGAGCGTCATAGGAAGTCATTCCTGCCTGTGGCCATCAAACTTTACAACTCCTCCCTTGGAGGGTCAGACACTCTGAGCCAATAGGCTGGTCCTGGACTTATTTCATAATTTACTGGCATAATTTACATATTACTATTTAACTATTTATGGTTCTATTACTATTTATTATTTATGCTGCAACTGTAACGAAAACCAATTTCCCCCAGGATCAATAAAGTATGACTGTAACAATTTATCCTGGTCCCAGACCTTTGAGAGCTTAAAAAACAAGGAGGAGAATTTTAAAATCAATTCTAAAAGATACAGGAAGTCAAAGCAGAGTAGCTAGGACAAGAGTGATATGCTCCCTTGTCCTGGTTTTAGTTAAAAGTTTAGCGGTGGCATTCCGAATGAGTTGCACTTTGTCAAGATTGCTTTGGAAGGCCAGTAAAAAGTGCACCGGTAATCTGGTCTATCCTACATAAAGGCGTGAATTAGTTTTACAGCATCATTACGTGACAGAAGCTGACGTACCTTTGCAATATTTCTTAGGTGTAGAAATACTTCTCTGGTCAGTTTATTTATGTTTTAATTTAATTTCATAATTCTTTAGTCATTTCTAGCATCAACTATTACGGTACTCTCCTGCCAGCCTCCTAGCCTCACTCTTCAGAAACCTCAGCAAACGCAGAAAGCATGAGTTTACATCTCGTTGTATTGATACCTCTTAAATATAATACACCTGCCCTCAGCCAATCTCATCTCTAAACCTGCAATGCTGTAACCTGCAAACTTGAGGTGTCCACCTCCCAACCTTTGGCCTTCTGTGCATCTCTCTTACTTCTGCTCTATCCTTGGTGAGGAGTCTTCAGCCAGGGAAAGCGTGTGCTAGAAATTTTAAAAAAGCTACACCTTCTTTAACTGTGTAATTACTGGAAACATTCAGCGAGGCAGGCAGCACTTGGAGAATGAAATAGGATTGATGCTTCAGGTTAAAAACAGCTCATTTTGGCATTTGACCAGTTCATGACCATGTGATAGTTTTTAACATGAAGGAATTCTGCAATGTCTTCTGCCTAGGAAAAGACATGGAATTCAGCTCTTTCCCATTCTATGCTACAATATCCTACTGCCATTCCAATGTCAGGTTACAGAGAAGCATAGAAAATAGGTGGAGTAGGCCATTCGGCCCTTCGAGCCTGCACCGCCATTCAGTATGATCATGGCTGATCATCCAATTCAGAACCCTGTACCAGCCTTCCCTCCATACCCCCTGATCCCTTTAGCCACAAGGGCCATATCTAACTCCCTCTTAAATATAGCCAATGAACTGGCCTCAATTGTTTCCTGTGGCAGAGAATTCCACAGATTCACCACTCTCTGTGTGAAGAAGTTTTTCCTAATCTCGATCCTAAAAGGCCTGCCCTTTATCCTCAAACTGTGACCCCTTGTTCTGGACTTCCCCAACATCGGGAACAATCTTCCTGCATCTAGCCTGTCCAATCCCTTTAGGATTTTATACGTTTCAATAAGATCCCCCCTCAATCTTCTAAATTCCAACGAGTATAAGCCTAGTCAATCCAGTCTTTCATCATATGAAAGTCCTGCCGTCCCAGGAATCAATCTGGTGAACCTTCTTTGTACTCCCTCTATGGCAAGAATGTCTTTCCTCAGATTAGGGGACCAAAACTGCGTATTTAGAATTTAGAATTGGCTCATTTCCCTCAGATTCAAGTAGAACAGCATAAAAAGCTGGAACTAAATATCTAAAAATGTTTCCAAACAATGCAAATGAGAGGACTCAATTCTGGGATTATTTCAAACATGGATGACATGATATGGTTGAGGAAGCATTCTGTAGGAACATAAATGAAACAAAAATTCAATGGTCAGAATCCATAGAACAAGCTCAGCTGGTATCACCAGAAATACAAATCCTTAAAATGACAGGCCAGTGAGTTATAATGGGACACATCCCAAAATGATGATTAATTCAGCTAAAAATGGAAACATCTCATCCCTCCATACATCATATTATAGTATAGGGAGACGGGGGAAATTCACTGGATAACTTTGTGTACTTAAAAATGGTTTATACATAGGACCCAGCTTAATTGCAGCCTAATTTCCTCATGTTGCACTTCCCATTTGCCAGCCAATTGGTGACTAGAAAATTAAGAAGAGCTTCATTCCATTACTTCAGAGTGCCCAGAATTTCATTAGAATTTGTTGGTTTCTATGTTTTTAAGCTGCCACCACGTCAGGCAGGAATCATGCAGGACAAATTAAATTAAATAAATGACACTGTTAACAGAAGGTATCTACCAGGACTGTAGCACTTGTGTTGCAGCAAAGAACTACTCTTCCTGGTTTCCATTTTTGTCATGTTTCTAAACAAACCTTTCAGAGTCATGGGGTAAAACATATCCTCACAGATTTATATTTGTTCTAGCACTATATGCTCAAAATCCTTCAGGTTGAGACCGTAAGATATAGGAGCAGAAGTTGGCCATTCAGCCCATTGAGTCTGCTCCACCATTTAATCATGTGCTGATCTAATTCTTCCAGTCAGCCCCACTCCCCTGTGTTCACCCCATACCCTTTGATGCCCTGGCTAATCAAGAACCTATCTGTCTCTGCCTTAAATACACCCAATGACTTGGCCTCCACAGCCGCTCGTGGTAACAAGTTCCACAGATTTACCACCCTCTGACTAAAATAATTTCTCCACATCTCAGTTCTAAAAGGACGTCCTTCAATCCTGAAGTCATGCCTTCTTGTCCTAGAATCCCCTACCATGGGAAATAACTATGCCATATCTAATCTGTTCAGGCCTTTTAACATTTGGAATGTTTCTATGAGATCCTCCCTCATGTCCTGAGTTCCATGGAATACAGCCCAAGAGCTGCCAAATATTCCTCATACGGTAAGCCTTTCATTCCTGGAATCATTCTCGTGAATCTTCTCCGAACCCTCTCCAATGTCAGTATATCCTTTCTAAAATAAGGACCCGACCCCAAACCTGCACACAATACTGGAAGTGTGGTCTCATGAGTGCCTTATCGAGCCTCAACATCACATCTCTGCTCTTATATTCTATACTTCTAGAAATGAATGCCAACATTGTGTTTGCCTTCTGCACCACCAACTCAACCTGGAGGCTAACCATTGGGGTATCCTGCAAAAGGTCTCCCAAGTCTCTTTGCATCTCTGCATTTTGAATTCTCTCCCCATCTAAATAATAGTCTGCCCATTTATTTCTTCCACCAAAGTGCAAAACTACACTTTCCAGCATTGTATTTCATTTACCACTTCTTTGCCCATTCCCCTAAACTAAGTCTTTCTGCAGGCTCTCTGTTTCCTCAACACTACCCGCCTCTCCACCTATCTTTATATCATCGGCAAATTTAGCCACAAATCCATTAATCCCATAGTCCAAATCATTGACATACATCGTAAAAAGCAGTGGTCCCAACACTGACCCCCGTGGAACTCCACTGGTAACTGGCAACCAGCCAGAATAGGATCCCTTTATTCCCACTCTCTGTTTTCTGCCGACCAGCCAATGCTCCACCCACGCTAGTAACTTCCCTGTAATTCCATAGGCTGTTATCTTGCTAAACAGCCTCATGTGCAGCACCTTGTCGAAGGCCTTCTGAAAATCCAAGTACATCACATCTACTACATCTCCTTGCTTGTAATTTCCTCAAAGAATTGCAGCAGGTTTGTCAGGAAGGATTATCCTTTCAGGAAACCATGCTGGCTTTGGCCGATCTTGTTATGTGCCTCCAAATGGCCTAATTCTGCTCCTATATCTTATGGTCTGAAGTAAGGAAACAGGGGAAACCAAGAGCCATCCATCCTTGGTAAACTATTAGAACATACAAAAGTGCATGATAACCTGATTTTTGTTAATTATAATTGATCAGCTACCAGAGAAATGCAAGGGTAAGTAACATTCTTAAACTTCTGGATAAACCTGGCTCCCCTTGTAAAATCAGAAGTAGCAAGCCTGGATATTATTCCTGATCCAGATTTGAATTTTAAATCCCTCATAAAGAAAGTGACCAGAGAAATATTGCAAAGGTACATCGGTTTCTGTCACGCAATGAGGATGTAAAACTAATTCACACCTTCATGTGGAATAGACCAGATTACCAGAGCACCTTTTACTGACCTTCCAAAGCATTCTATTGGCAAGCTTTAACTCATTCAGAACGCCACTGCTAATCTTTTAACTAAAACCTGGATGAGGAAACATATCACTCCCATTACTCTCTCTATTACTACTCTGCATTAGCTTCCTGTATCTTTTAGAATTCATTTTAAAGTTCTCTTACTTGTGTTTAAAGCTCTAAGGTCTGGGACCAGAGTATCAGAGAACAGCTCCCTCAGAAGAAAGTTGGCAGGTCAACTTTTTTGAACTACACTCCTAAACTACGGAATTACAAACCTAAAACTATAGGGGGATGCAGTCTCACTTGACGCTTTTAAATGCCAACTCAAAACCTATTTATTCAACTTTGCTTGTAATTAACATTTTTGTCTTTTATTTTCAAGTTTGCACTTCATCCCATTGTTGGGAACGTCGACTCAGACCATGAGAGGCCTGCGTCGGGCATTTTCATGCCTTACAAAAGGCAGATTGGAAGTCTATGTGGGGCACCACTCCTCGCACAGACTACAGCAATGTGTGATTAAGTGCCTTGTTCAAGGGCACAAACACGCTGCCACAGCTGAGGCTCAAACTAGTGACCTTGAGGTAACTAGATGAACGCCTTGACCACTTGGCTTCATCCCATTGTAAAGCACTTTGAACTACATCGTTTGTATGAAAAGTGCTGTTAATAAGTTACTAAAGGAATGCAAAAGATTGTTTTGAAAAAGACAATTAATCAGAATCAGATTTATTATCATTGACTTCTGTTGTGAAATCTGTTGTTTTAATACAGCAGTACAATGTGACAAAATTATGTTCCAAAAATAACTAGTGCAAGAAGAATAACAGCAGATCTATAGCAACACATCGTGCATGGTGTTGGATATACTGAACAGGTCAGACTGCACCTGTGAGAAGAAAAACATGACATTCCAAATCAAAAACCCTTTGTCAGAATTGCACAGAGATAAAAGAAGCTTAAATTCCAGGGAGAATTGGGTAAAAGAATCTTTGAAACCAAGGAGTGTCTCAGGAAGGCTCTGGGCCTGTGCCCGCTGGAATTTAGAAGGATGAAGGGCTATCTCATTTAAACCTACCAAATACTGAAGATCTTGGGTAGAGTGGACATGGAGAGGATGTGTCGTACAGTTGGAGAGTCTAGGATGAAAGGGCACAGCCACAGAATTCAAGGATGTCCTTTTAAAACAGAGAAGAGGGGAATCTCTTTCATCAGAGGGTGGAATTCATTGCCACAGGCAGCTGTGAGACCAAGTCATTGGGTACATTTAAAGTTAAGGTTGGTGGGTTCTGGAGTAATAAAGGTGTCAACGGTAATGGGGACAAACCAATGTCTTATTTATTTCTCACTCAGCCTTCTCCTTTGTTATTTATTGCACACAATAGGCTTGAAGGGATTCTAGTGCACATTTAACAGTATGATAACCCTCAGATATAAAGTTTGAGGAGAGGTTATACAAACTATAGTTATGGTTTCTGGAAGGTGGAAGATGAAGGGATGATCTAATTGAAATGGAATTGATTGCCAATAATGTTTATTTTGCGCATGAGAAAGATAGAATTTTGTCAGCCAAAGCTGTTGAATGATGTGGGGTAAAAGTGGGTAAGCAGGGTTAGGTTACAGATCAACCAACAGTAATGAAGAAATTAAGTGGCCTAGTCATGTCCTAAATATCTTCTTTCATTTGCTCTTCAGTTGTGAATATTTCTCTTAACTAATTATTTCCTTCAATTATTTTTGCCATTATATCTGTTTTGATGCCAGAATCTTCTGTTATACAGTACTGTGCAAAAGTCTTATCCACATATACGTAGCTAGGGTGGCTAAGACTTTTGCACAGTACTGTAGTAATTTTACATATTGCACTGTACTACTGCCACAAAAAAAAACAAATTTCATATGAGTGATGATAAACCTGATTCTGACATGGGTCTCTATTGTTGCCTGAGAGTGGGACCAGGGCTGGGAGAGGGGAATCATGGCTGGGTAAAGGGGAAGGGAGAGGGGAGGGAACAGGAAGCACCAGAGATACATTCTGTAATGATCAATAAACCAATTGTTTGGAATTAAATGACCTTGACTGGTGTCTCAGGGCTGGGTGAGTCTGCACTTGTATTAGCCTCCACCCCGGCACCCCTAACCCACCCCCCTCCCACGGCGCTCCACCCTCACCATTCCCAACGTCCTTTGCTCCTGGCAGATTTACAAACTTGATATCCGCTCCATGTTGACAAATACAGTACTGCGCCAAAATCTAGACTGCTCTGGCTATATACATGTGCCTAAAACTTCTGAACAGTACTATATAGTCTCTCAGATTAAGCAGGTGTAATTTATGCGTGAGTGAGCTGAAGTAAATTGGGAGTGGAAGGAGCCATTTGTGCAGAAAAGACAGCTTAATCATAATGGTTTACCTCAGCTGGGGCTCCTCACCACTTATGCTCAATTTCTCAGCAGGAACGAAGAGATCATAGCATTAGGATTTTCATTGGGATTTCCTTTAATAATAATGATAAGCACTTTATTGATCCCCAATGGGAGATTCTTTCATTACAGCAGCAATGTTTAAAAACACACTCAGCAGTGTGCAGACTTAACTAATAACAACACACACAATATTAATGTGCGAAATAATAAAGCAGAGGATATTGTACCGTGATGTGTACTCTCCTGTCGCACAGAGAGAACTGTGTGTCAGAGTCTCTCAGTGTAGGTAGACAGTAAGAGAATCTGGATAGACCAAGTAACATTTGAGAAAATGGGTTACATGGAAATAAGTGCAGGAAATTAGACTGGGGGATTAACCTGAGAGCCAGATAATAAGGAATTAATCTCTATAACTCCAAATATTACTATGCTGCTGGCCATTTGCAAGGGACAAAGGCACATCTCTGAAAAATAAAAAGAATGGAAGGCAGTGCCTCAGGGACTGCAGAGGGTGGCAGGGGATTGCTAATGAACTAAATTCTGAAGCGATCTGTATCAGAGATATTGTAATTTACTTCGAAAATCAGAAACTCATCGAGATTTAAATAGGAAAGGTACTAATTGTCGAGTTCAGTCATTCCCACTAAAATTCTCTCTGACTCATTCAGTACTAAGGTGAGCAGCTGGTATAAATCTGGTAAGAGCCAATTCCAGGCTGCAGAATACAAAGAGCCAAGTAGATCGACAATGAATTGTTAAAAATCACAAGACGTCAGATGCCCTACTTTGAGGTGTTTTGACATGTATTACTCACAAATTATTTCCCAATACAGTGGTTTTCTCAGCTCCAAGGTAGTTCATAAGATTCACATCTGAGTTCTCATCTCCAACAATCGTGGGTCCAGTTTCCTGAAAAAGTAAAATTTCCCATTATGACAATTTATATGTCTTATACTTTATTCATTCTCCTGTCCTGCCCAAAACCCCTGGCGTGTTGCTAATAGCAGGGCTGTTGCACATGTCCAGATGGTCAAGTAAAACTAATGGAGAGAGAAAAACTGAACCAATATCTTGGATGGATGACTTAAAGCAGAGGTGTCCAGTTCTGATAACTCACCGATAATGTAAGTTATCTGAAGTAGGAGAACTTGATACAGAGTCCATATGCAGTAATGTGCCCAGACCAAAGGCAAGTTGTTTTGAAGGTGATGCAAAAGGATCACAAAAACAGCTGCGAAGGGAGAACAAGCTGGTAAAGGGAGCGTGGCCACCAGCTGGCTTCTCAGAGTTAAGTGAGAGAGTCTGCTCAGTTCAACCCAGCCCGTAACTGTTTCAGCACAGGGGTGGGGGAAGGGAAGGCATGCAGAGATGCCCCATTTCCACCACTACCCCCACATCCATCCTACCACACTCCCAGATTCATGATGCATGCCATGTATTGGCTGTCTATATGTGAGCATTTGTAACTCATGCTGAACCTGTATTCCGTTGGATTTTTGGTACCAACTTGGGTTTTATTTTTAGCAAGCTGCACACTTGTTACCAATCTCTCAACTCGAAAGAGATGGTAGGCAACCAACAAGCAAAGGCTGACACATATCGTGTTATTTTAGCTTAGAAATGGACTTCAATACATCTCAACTAGAATGGTAAACTGGGATCCTGTATAGACTTCAAACTAGAGTTTTACAGAGGCCCCTTGAGATATGACCAAAAATCATTCATTACCCAATATTTATTGATTCACATCGTTCTGCAATCTTAATTCAAAGCCACATTATTTATGTATCACCCTAGATCACAAGTGCCAGCAGGTCTGGCATGATCTGGCTGTAAATGTGCTGTTTCATTCTGACTTACAACAAAATAAACTTTCATCCACCAGATAGCAGGGTGACACATGAGTCAGTTCTGAGGGTGTGCTTCTGTTTGGTACTGCGCAAGCACTGCCGGACGGCTGTTATAACGAATGCACAGTCGGTGTGCTGCCTCCTTCAGGGAGCAGTCTATTCCTCAACAAGTCAATAATCCCGAAGTTCCTCATCTACAAAAGCATACAACTTCACAATCACAACCATTGACAACCCCCAAAGTAAAAACATCTCTTCTCATCTCCTCTATAGGTCTTTAGTCAATAATTTTGAACATATGAACACTAGTTGTCTACTCATCACCACAGTTTTCTCTTCCTGCTCTGTCATACCTATAATTTCCACAAGAAACAAGCTGCAGGAAGAAATCAGCACGCCAATAAACATCCATGGAGACAAAGATATAGTTGACATTTTGGACCAAGACCCTGCAACAGGACTAAGAATGTACTAGGAAGGTGGTCAGTATAATGAGGTGAGTGGAAGGCTGGTAGGTGGTAGGTGGTAGGTGGTAGGTGGTAGGTGGAACTATGTGAGGTGGGGGATGATGTGCTGATGGAGCCAAATGGGGGAAGGTTAAGGTACAGAAAGAGGCTGGAAAACTGGATAAAGGAGGGAGGATGAGCTTTATGTCTACCTCTTTATTCTCTCAAACTCTGAAGCAGGGACTTGATCTGAAACATCAACCATTTCTTTGCCTCCATTGATGCTGTTGAACATGCAAGCAGTAGTCTTTTTGCTCCAGATTCAAATATCCATGTCTCCAAACCTAGAATTATTTTGAAAGCTTGGTAGGTAATAGCTTGACATTGTTTGTTACAAGGAGAAAGGCAATAATTGTCCATTGAGCTGCTAATTCCCTGCTAAATTTGTCTGTACTTTTTCTTGAAATATGTCTTCCAGGACTGTAACACTTCATCTGAGGACTAAATTAGATTTTAAAGTTCCACTATGATCTACACACTTTTATACTCTAAAAAAATTAGATTTATAAAATTTAAAGCATTAAACACTTCATGCTAGAAGCACCCAAAGTATCAGTGGAGAAGATAAATGAAGATGCTTGCTTTGCGCTATGGATTATTATTCAGAACAAAAAAGGAGAGAAGACATGCATGTTTTAAATTGAAGAGATATGGCAGCATGGAAAGATTAGAGGGGATATCTGTGACAGGATGCAGGCAAACGTTATCCATGTAACGGTTAATTAAAAAGCAGTTCGTGAGACAAAAAAAAATTGAAATGGAAGTAAAACCAAAGACACAGCCACATCTGTACAGAGAGAAACACATTAAATTCAATATTAATTTCCAGTGGCTGTAACACACCCACACACAGCTCTTTCTTCACTACAGTGATGCAGCTACTTCCAATAGTCATATTGGACTCAAACTTCTTTACCTTTGCTGCCAGTTTCCATCCTGCTCTCACATTCACAGAGTCCATATCTGACCTTCTTCACCTCTCCATTTGCCAATGTCTACCAACTCCCACAACCATCTCAGCAACACGTCGTCCCATCCAGCAAGAATTCCATTCCATACTCCCAATTTCTCCACCATATCTATGGTGTTGATATGACTTCAAACATGAGTGCCTTTAAAATATCTTCCTTTTCCCTTCATTGAAACTCCTCCTCTACTATAGGTAACAGGGTTTTCAGCCATGTCTCCTTTATTTCTCATACTTCTGTTCTCATCAACTCTCTTGCCAGCCAGTACTAGGAAAGCATTTGCCTTGACCTCAGTTTCCATCCCACCAGCCTCCATGTTCAGTAGATTGTCCTCTATAATTTCTACCTGCCCAATGAGATTCCATCAGCAGATATTTCTTCAGCTTCCCACACTCCTTCCAGCATTCTAAAGAGGTGATTCTATTGGACATGGAGGCTGGTTGCATGGAAAATGAGGTCATAGCAAACTTCTTCCTCAACCAACCAATCCCCTTCTCACACATTTTCCCATGCATCCATAGATTCAACACCTGCACTTTCATCTCTTCCCACATAGCATCCCAGGATCCAAACAGTTCTTCCAGTTATAGCAACAACTTGTGCACTTCCACTTTAGTGCCTTGCATCAGTCACTAATGGTGTTTGTATTTTACATTTGCTTTCTACATTGGACAAATCAAATATAAATGGTATGCTGTTTTTATAGAACAGTTCCATACAGTTTGCAAGGGATACCCTGAATTTCCACAGTCCTATCTCTTCCAATCTCCATCTCCTTCTCACTCTGACCTCTCTTCAGCCTCCTACAATGTTCCAATGATACCTAGTATTAGTTTGAGGAATAACAGCCCTTCCTCTTTCTAGGTATAGTACAGCTATTGTGGCTTAATTGGTTAAACTTGATTTTTCAGGTAAACCCCAAACTGCGCCCCCCCCCACATCCCACCCCTGTGATCTGGATACTTCTTCCCCATTCAACTTCATTGTCTGTTGCCAGCTGACTATGCCCACCCCCAACCCTCCAGTGATGGTGGGACAATTTTGTTATCCTATCGTAGCCATTCTGCCATCCCGCCATCATCCCACTCTCTTAGCAAACATGTATTATAATGAAGGAACAAGCATGTGTTATAATGAAGAAATAGCGACTCAGTTTCTTTCACTACCAGTGCTGTGTGATCTGTTTCCAGGATCTTGTCTGGAATACTTTCAATATTTTTGTCGTAGAGGGGCAGAGCAAAATCAAGATGGCGCTAAACGGTGTCTCCTTTACTTGCATCTTCGGGAACAGCTCTATTTCTATCTTTGATATCTCTTTTTTTTCCCCCTTTTCAAGCTTCTTTTGAATACTTTGACCTGCAGTTACACTCTGACTTCGGTTCTTTGTGGAAATGGAACCCGCTCTCGGGGCCTCACTACCAGCTGTTTTTTGATATCCCAAGGACGCGGCCTAGAAAGTGAGCACACCTTCAGGGATTCTGGATTTTTATGGCTCTGAAGACATGCTGACTAGGCTGGAGCCCCTGACTGAAGTGTCACAGGAAAATACGGAACATCGGGGGGCAGCAGGTTAGCTGCCGAGGGTTGTGTGCCCAGAGAGCTGCGCCTTTTTGGTGCCAACTCTCCAGGTACAGAGCTCGGAAAAAGCAACACAATAGACTTTTAACTTGGTAAATCAGCAAGTTGTTTGTTATGTCTCCCCTCTCGCTGTGAAATGGAGACACCTCTTTTTCCCTTATTAGGGAGAGAGAGAGCCTGTGCTTTGTTGAATACCAGGTGAATGAGTAGTCTTTGGGGTACTGCAAGTCTATGTCTTTATCGATGCTTTGCTGCACACTTGTGTGCCAGTGGAGCGTGCTGATGCTTTATTTGCTGGTGGGGGTGGGGGGTGGGATCATTGTCTTGCTGCTGCTTGTGTGTGGGAGGGGGGAACGGGAGGGCTTTGGGGTTCTAATGTTTTAACTGTCATTCATTCTTTGGGACACTTCTCTGTTGCCATGGATGTTTGCGAGAAAAAAGAATTTCAGAGTGTATATTGTATATATTTCTCTGACATTAAATGTACCTATTGAAACCTATTGATGTTTCAGAATTACACCATTTACATTTTTGCTCCAGTTTTGTTTAAATTATCTTCTAATTTCAAAGACTGTTTTTAGATACTGTTGCCCCAGTTCAACTAATTTTCAAAGTTTAAAGTAAATTTATTATCAAAGTGCATATACGTCACCATGTACAACACTGAGATCCATTTTCTTGTGGGCAATCACAGTAAATACAAACAAAAAACACAATAGAATCAACAAAACACTGCACCCAAAAGGGTGGACAACAACCAATGTGCAAACAAAATAAACTGCAAATACAAAAAGAAAGATAAAACAATAATAATAAATAGAAAAGTAATAAATAGAGACCAAGAGATGACGAGTCCTTGGAAGCGAGTCCAATTCAATGGGAACAATTCAGTGATGGGCAAGTGAAGTTATCTCCCTTGATTCTGGAGCCTAATGGTAGAGGGGTAATAACTGTTCCTGAACCTGGTGGTGCAGCTCCTGTACCTTCTTTCTGAAGGCAGCAATGAGAAGAGAGCATGGCTTGGATGGTGGGGGTCCTTGATGATGGATGCTGCTTTCCTACAACAGCACTCCATGTAGTTGTACTCAGTGATATGGGGAAGGCTTTACCCACAATGGGCTGGGCTGTATCCACTTCTTTTTCTGGGATATTCCATCAAGGGCATTGGAGTTTCCAAAGTAGGCCGTGATGCAACCAGTCAGTATACCCTCCACCACAGACATATAGAAGTTTGTCAGGGTTTTAGATGACATACTGAATCTTTGCAAACTGGAAATTTTCAGATTGCCTTTTATACCACACTTACCACAAATTTTCAAGTTGCCTTAGGGGAGGGAATGTCGATTCAGACCATGCTGTTAAGGGAAGATCACACAGGGTAAATATATCAAGGATGAAGGATACAAAAGTAAATGGCAGCAAAATCAGCTGAAGGATAATTTTTCTGCATTGCAGGGCTTGGGGATGGTCATTACCAGAAAGGCAGTTGGCAGGGAAAGGGCAGATGGAAAAGCCAGGGAGGTAATATGTTTGAAGTGGTTGCATGTGAAGTGGGTCTGAAGAACTTGATCGGGATCCACTGAGTACGTGGAATTCAAGCCAAACTGTGAAAGTCGAATTCTGCTAGAATAGCTGCAGACTGCGAATGCATCCAGATATAGGTTGGTCCTCCACATTTTGATATATTGATACACCAACAACTGCTGGATAGCACTTGGTGTATCAATATATCAAAACGTGGAGGACCCAAAAAAGGGAGAAGAGCAGGCAGAATCTATTTTATGTAATTGAAGGCAAGTCCAGCCTTTATACAGCGGATTCTGGTTAACTAGGCCATCAGTTAGTCGGGACAGCTGCCTATTTGGGACAACTCTTAAAGAACAAAAAACAGTTGAGAAAATAGCCTGGATGCCTTTAGTTTACTTGGGACCCTATGCCACTTAATTGGGACAAGAGACTGCTGCCGAACAGTTTCTAACTAGGGTCAGTCATGTGCACATGCATGGTCACTAGACACTACACTGTGCTTAGAGTGAACAGCTTTCAAATAGCATTAGTTGCAAGTGTTTGTGTTCAAAAAGCAGTGATTTTTGTCACTGATAGTTGGCGAGAAATAAGCAGCAAGACAAGTTAGAACCGTTTTGCTCACTGTGGTTTCAAGCATCCAGGCTTGGAGATGTCAGAAACAGCTGGGAGTGAAAATGAAACAATTTCACTACAAGTTAGAAACTACAAAGAATTTGAAGGTGTAGATAACCATCTTGAATGTTACAATGAAAATACAAATTTGGAGGATGTAATCATCAAACACAGTATGAGGCAGACCACTATATGTCTGTGCTGATTTTGTTCATTTACATTCAATCAAAAGAACAAGGCAGCAAACACATCAATAACTAATTTCATCTTTCATTGAATTTAAAAAGGTATAGAGCATTAAAAGATCTTACTTCCAGGCAAGCAGTCCTATAAACCCATAAGACAGGCTACTGAGTCTGCTCTGTCATTCCATTATGGCTGATTTATTATCCTTCCCAATCCCATTTTCCTGTCTTCTCCCCATAACTTTTGATACACTTGCTAAATGACCTCCACTTTAAATGTAACCAATGACTTGGCCTCCACAACAGTCTGTGGCAATGACCTCCACAGATTCATCACCCTCTGGCTAAAGAAATTCCTCTTCATCTCTGTTCTAAATAGACATCTCTCTATTCTGAGGCCATGCCCTCTGGTCCTAGACTCTCCCACTATAGGGAAAATATTCTCCACATCCACTCTATGGAGGCCTTTCAGTATTGGATAGGTTTCATTAAGATATCCCTCATTCTTCTAAACTCCAGCGAGTGCAGCCCCAGAGCCATCAATTGCTTCTCACACCTTAAACATTTCATTCCCGTGAACAACTTCTGAACCCTCTCCGAGGCCAGGACATCTTTTCTTACATATGGGGCCCAATACTGCTCACAATACTCCAAGTATGGTACCACCGATGCCTTCTTAAACCTCAGGGATTAGTTCATTCAGAGTGCATCATTTTAAATATTGAGCAAGCTTCTGCCCTCCCCTGTCTCCCATCTTAGAAACATAGAAAACCTTCAGCACAACACAGGCCCTTTGGCCCACAAAGTTGTGCCAAACATGTCCCTACCTTAGAAATTACTAGGCTTACCCATAGCCCTCTATTTTTCTAAGCTCCATGTACCTATCCAGGAGTCTCTTAAAAGACCCCATCATATCCGCCTCCACCACCGTTGTCGGCAGCCCATTCCACACACTCACCACTCTCTGTGTAAAAAACTTAACCCTCACATCTCCTCTGTACCTACTCCCCAGCACCTTAAACCTGTGTCCTCTTGTGGTAACCATTTCAGCCCTGGGAAAAAGCCTCTGACTATCCACACGATCAGTGCTCTCATCATCTTATACACCTCTATCAGGTCAGCTCTCATCCTATGTCGCTCCAAGGAGAAAAGGCTGAGTTCACTCAACCTATTCTCATAAGGCATGCTCCCCAGTCCAGGCAACATCCTTGTAAATCTCCTCTGCACCCTTTCTATGGCTTCCACGTCCTTCCTGTAGTGAGGCAACCAGAATTGAGCACAGTACTCCAAGTGGGGTCTGACCAGGGTCCTACATAGCTGCAACATTACCTCTCTGCTCCTAAATTCAGTTCCACGATTGATGAAGGCCAATACACCATATGCCTTCTTAACCACAGAGTCAACCTGCGCAGCTGCTTTGAGTGTTCTATGGATTCGGACCCCAAGATCCCTCTGATCCTCCACACTACCAAGAGTCTTGCCATTAATGTTATATTCTGCCATCATATTTGACCTGCCAAAATGAACCACCTCACACTTATCCGGGTTGAACTCCACCTGCCACTTCTCAGCCCAGTTTTGCATCCTAACAATGTCCCGCTGTAACCTCTGACAGCCCTCCACACTATCCACAACACCTCCAACCTTTGTGTCATCAGCAAATTTACTAATCTATCCCTCCACTTCCTCATACAGGTCATTTATAAAAATCACAAAGAGTACAGGTTCCATCTATTAGCGTCTACAACCACTCTTTGCCTTCTGTGGGCAAGCCAGTTCTGGATCCACAAAGCAATGTCCACCCTGAAGCTGCCCCTCACACCAGGTTTTTTTACAAAAGACAATCAAAACCCTTTTGACGTTCTGGAAGATTTCAGTGTATAAACAATCTCCTCGTTATCCCTTGGCCACCTGTTTCCTTATACCGAGCCTAATTTGTAACTGCCTTTTCACTTGCAATTGTAATTTCACAGCAAGGGTACTGGCTCAGCTACTGTTAAGACAAAAGCAGTAGTAGGAGGGACGAAGGCGCAGCCTGTCTCTCCAGGCGGGCTCCTGGTATCCATCCACTTTGTGGAGTCATTACCAGGTGGTGGGAATCACTCCTCCCCACAAGTCATCACAACGTGAATGAACCTGAACAAAATTTCTCAGATCAGGTCAACTTCGCGTATCCAACCAGTGGTCAAGAAGATACTTTCTCTTTCGGTATAACTAAACTGCTGTAACTCAAGGAGAAGCTTCCGCCAGATCCCCCCGCTGTTCAGTAAATAAGGACGTTTACTTTGGACAAGGAGTCACGGTAATCTCAGTAGTTAAATGGCGATGGAGGCGGCGAACAGATTATATTCTGTAGGTTGTTAACAGGCACGAGTGGGATTCGCCCATGACCCTGCTTCCAGGCACAAACGCTTTGGTGATGTTTACTCACCAGCCGGATCTGGGTACTGATAAGAATGTAGGGCATTTTCACAGCTCTTCCTCCAGTATTTCACCCTGTTCCGACAGCCACGATCGCAACAACTCAGGACTGATGGTGTAATTTCCTCCCTAAACCTCTCTGCAGCAAATAATTCCCTGCTGGAGATCACGTAATTGCTCTTAAAGAGCCAGCTGCCGCCTCTGGAATATCCGCGCAGTGGTTTTATGTGGGAATGTGTCCACTTTACTGTAATTTTGTGTCAGCCAGAGCATCGGGCGTTTTCTTTAAAAAGAACATAATATTTAATCCCGTGGTGAAAGGGTTCGTTTTGCACCAAACGTTCAAGTTTGTGCTTCATTCCTTAATCTCTGGCGTGATTCAGGTTTAGGCGCTCGGCACCTGCCTATAAACGATCTAACCAATCGGCAGCGAGGTGGCCAAACCCGAATGCCGAACTGTAACACTCCGAGGACTACATACAGGGGGTGTCAATAGTTCAAAGAATAGTTCTCGAGAATAGTTCAAAGAAATTTCACAAGATTGATTCATAGGATTAAAGATGGTGTATTGTGAGGAGAGTTTGACTAGGTAGGGCCAATGTTCTCTGGAGTTTAAAAGAACAGCAATTGATGGTATTGAAGCAGAATATTATGAGAATGCATGACAGACAAATGCTGTGAGGATGTTTCCTCTAACTAAGCCCGGGATAAACACCAGATACTGGAGAAGGAGCAAGTTTCCTGGCCCATCAGGTCTGCCCTATTATTCGATATGGTCACAGCTGATATGCCGCAGACCTCAATGTCTCTTCTGTGCCAGTACCACATAGTCCTCAATTCCCCTCTCTTTCACTTCCTGTTTACCTATTTTCTATAATATTGCTTCCACAACTCTCTTCCAGCAGGTAATTGTAGAGATTACAAAACAGAATAAAGAAGCTTCATTTCTTGTCTCTTGAAAATTATAACACATCTATTTTCAGAGGGGAGTAAGAAGACACTGTATGAGACTATAGATGCTAGAACCTCCTGCTGGAGGAATCCAATGGGTCAGGCCTCATCTGGGGAGGGGGGAGGGAGGAGGGGGCAGGGAGGAGAGGGCAGGGGGGAGGGGGGAAGGGTGAACTGAATTGTGGAAGTTTGCACCAAAACCCTGCAGCAAAGAAATGAATTTAAGGGAATTACAT
Source organism: Mobula birostris (assembly GCF_030028105.1). Taxonomy (NCBI): domain Eukaryota; kingdom Metazoa; phylum Chordata; class Chondrichthyes; order Myliobatiformes; family Myliobatidae; genus Mobula; species Mobula birostris. The sequence goes on from NC_092370.1 coordinate 157,737,190, forward strand.
AGAACATGCAGCAGTTCAGCACAGTATAGACTCACAATGTTGCACCAACCTATATAAATCTACTCCACAATCAATTTCACCCCTCCCTCTGACACAGCCCATAACCCTTCATTTTTCATATGCCTGTCTAAAAGACTCTTAAATGTCCCTAACATATCTGCCTCAGCCATGACCCCAGGCAGTGCATTCCAGGCACCCACCACTCTCTGTAAAAAACATACCTCTGACATCTCTCCTAAATTTTCTTCCACTGAGCTTAAAAAAACGTCCCCTGGCCATACCCATTGCTGCCCTGGCACCTTATCTATGCCTTTTACAATCTTATACAAATCTATCAAGTCACCTCTCATCCTCCTTAGCTCATTCAATCTCTCCTATAAGACACATTCTTTAATCCAGTCAGCATCCTGGTAGATGAACTCTGCATTCTCTCTAAAGTTTCCACATGCTTTCTTTAATGGAGGCAATGAGAATTGAACATGATATGCTGTGCTCTAAGAGCAGCAACATTACCTCGTGATTCTCAAACTCAATCTCCTGATTAATGAAGGTCAACACACCTTACACCTTCTTAAGCAGCCTATCAACTTACACAGCAACATTGAGGATTTATGCACATGGACCTCAAGATCCCTCTGTTCCTCCACACAGCTAAGAAACCTGCCATTAACCATGTACTCTTCCTTCAAGTTCGGCCTTCTGAAGTGTATCACTTCGTGCTTTTGAACATATCGGCCGAGCTCTGCATCCTGCCTATGCCCTTTTGTAACCAAAGACAACCCTACTGGCCCATCTTTCAAATTCCACATGTAAGTGATTCATAAAAATCACAAAAAGCAGGGGTTCCAGAACAGATCAGTGCAGAACACCAGTAGTCACTAAACTCCTGGCAGAATACACTCCATCAACTACTACCCTTTTCCTTCTGTGGGCAAGCCAGTTCTGAATCCATGCAACCAAGTTTCCATGGAGCCCATGCCTCATGACGTTCTGGATGAGCCTTCTATGGGTAAACTTGTCAAACGATTTGTTACACCATTCTACCTTCATCAAATTGTGCTGACGCTTCCTCAAAAAAGTCTATGAGGTTCGTGAAGCATGACATATCCCTCACAAAACCATGGTGATTATCCCAAATCAGACGATGCTTTTCCAAATGTTTGTAAATCCTGTCTCTGAGAATCCTCTCTGATAGTTTGCCCACTGCTGATGTAAAACTCACTGGCCTATAATTCCCAGGATTATCCCTATCATCCTTTTTGAACAAAGCTACAACATTTGCCAACCTCCAATCCTCAGGTGCTGGCCCTGTGACTAGTGATGGCATAAAGATCACTGTCAACGCTCCAGTAATCTCTTTCCTCACTTCCCATAGTAACCTGGCCCCAGAGAAATTTCTATCCTAACATTTTTCAAAAGCTCTAACACTGTCTCTTCCTTAACCTGAAAATGCTTCAGCATATTAGCCTTTCTAAGCTGACCTCACATTTGTCAAGGTTCCTCTCACTGGTGAACACTAAGCAAAGTATTCAATAAGGACCTCCCCTACCTCCTCCAGCTCCAGGCATGTCTCCTCTTTTTATCCCAACTCTCACACTAGTCATCCTCCTGTTTTTTTCACGCACATGTAAAATACTTCAGAGTTTCCCTTAATCTTACTCATCAAGACCTTCTCATGACCCCTTCTAGCCTTCCTATGTCCCTTCTTAAGCTCCTTTTTGGCTACCTTATAACTCTCAAGACCCCAGTCTGTTATTTGCTTTCTATACCCTAAATATGCTTCCTTCTTCCTCTTGACTAAAGGTACCTTCCTTTCCTACCATCCTACCATCCTTTCATCCTTCCTACCACCCTTTCCCTGCCTCAATGGGACAAATCTATCCAGAACCCCATGCAAGTTCTTCATAAAGAACCTCTATATTCCTGCTGTTCCCTGAGAACATCTCCTCCCAACTTCCTGCCTCATATCTTTGTAATTATCCCTCCCCCAATTAAATACTCTCCTTTACCATCTGCTCCACTCCTTGTCCATGGCTATGCTGAAGGTCAGGGGATTTGTCTCAGAGGATTGTGAGTCTTAGAAATTCTTTACCTTAAAGAGCTGTGGAAGCTGTCAACATTTATTTGAGACCAAGATAGAAAGCTTTTTAAACTAAAGAGTTGTAAACTAAACTCAAGGATTATGGGATGGGATGTGGGGGTGGGGATGGTGTGGTTTAGGCAGGAAAATAGAGTGGAATCAGTGATCATCTCAGCTATAATTTTGCCAAGTGGGCTTATCAACCTACTCCTTTTTATGTCTAGTCACACTTAAGAGGGAGGCCAAAAATCTATTCGTTTTGGTGATCAATTTTTATACATGCAAAAAGTTCCTGTGATTTGTATACCAAGATACCAACACCCCTTTGCTTCACATATTGTAATCCCTCTGCCATTTAGAAAAATATCCTGCATTGTCTTTGAATCCGAAGTGGATGAGCACACACGTCTCAATTTTGACATATTGTGGCTTTCTGCTACTTTTTGTACAACTTGCTGTATACTTTCACTTCCTGGTTCAGAAGTTTGTGAACTTAAATCTTGCTCCTGAAGCCTAAAACAAATATCTTGGCTGACACTCCAGAACATAGTGAGACTGCTGCGGTCTGAGATGTGACATTTTAGGTGAAACTGCAAACTGGGGCAATATTTTTCCTCTCAACTGATGTAACAGCTGGCATAGTATAATTATAGAGTCATAGAGTACAACAGCAAAGTAGCAGGTCTTTCAGCTCAACTGGTCCATGCTGACCTGATCTTCTACCTATTCTCATCTACCTGCACCCTGACTATATCCCTCCAAGCCCTTATTTTAGAAGAATTTTATTTATTTACTTATTCATTGAGACACAGCATGGAATAGGCCTTTCTGGCCTCTCGAGCCACACTGCCCAATCCCAGGACAATTTACAATTAACCTATGAACCAGTGTGCCTTTGGGAGGAAACCGTAGCACCTGGAGGAAGCTCACGTGGTCACAGGGAGGACACACAAACTCTGTACAGGCAGCAGCAAGAGCTGAACCCCGGTCGCCTGTACTGTAAAGTGTTGTGCTGACCATTATGCCACCGTGCCACCCCACAGTCCCCTTAAATATTTCACCCTTCACCCTAAACCTATGACATCTAGTTCTAGTCTCGTTAAGCCTGAAGGGAAAGTGTCTGCATGCATTCACCCTATCTATACCCCTCATGATTTTGTATACATTGTTAAGATCTCCCCTCATCCTCTTGTACTCCAAGCAATAAAGTCCTAGCCTACTTAGCCTTTTCCTATAATGCAGGCCCTCAAGTTCTCGCAACATTCTTGAAATTTTCTTTCTGTCCTCTTTCAAGTTTATTAATATATTTCTAGTAGGCAGGTGACCAGATTTGCACACAATACTGTCTCACTGATGTTTCAAAAGTACATTTAATGTCAGAGAAATGTATACAATATACATCCTGAAATGCTTTTCCTTCGCAACCATCCAGGAAAACACAGTGCCCCAAAGAATGAATGGCAGTTAAATGTTAGAACCCCAAAGTCCCCCCCAGCTCCCCTCCCCACACCCCCCCACACATAAGTGGCAGCAAGCAACGATCCCCCCCATCAGCAAAAAGCGTCAGCACCTGCCACTGAGCACTCAAGCGTGCAGCAAAGCTACAGCAAAGACACAGACTTGCAGTACCCCAAAGACTATCCGTTCACCCAGTACTTGACATACCACAGGGAGAAAGAGGTGTTTCTGTTTCACAGTGAGAGGGGAGACGTAACAAACAACTCGCTGATTTATGATGTTAAAAGTCCATTGTGTCGCTTTTTCCAAGCTCTGTGCCCAAAGATCTCAGGTCTCTGGGCACACAGCCAAAGATCCTCTGACTCCTAAGACACACCAGTCTATCGGGACACCGAACTTCCATCCGCTGTTTCCAGAGCCCCGAGATCTTAGGCCTCCAAAGGCAAGCCAAGCTCTCAGACTGCGCCCTTGGCATGTCAGAATATGGCCAGTTCTGAAACCCCAAGAGCAGGTTTCATTCCTGCAAGGAACCAAAGTCAGCATGTAACTCCAGGTCAGGGTCTTCAGAAGAACCGTGAAAGGGAAAAATAGAGACATTAAAGATGGAAACAGAGCTGTTTCCAAAGATGCAAGCAAATGAGTCGCCGTTTAGTGCCATCTTAATGTCTTGTAAACTTTAACATAACATACCAGCTCGTGTGTCCAATACATTGATTTATGAAGGTCAATGTGCTGAAAGCTCTCTTTATAAACATATCTATCTGTGATAAGGAATTATTATTCTCTTTTCCCAATTTCATTTGCTTTACTGCACACTTCATTGTGTAAGTCTTACACCGGTTTATCCTTCCAAAGCACAAAACCTCACACTGTCTGCAGTAAATTCCATCTGCCAGTTCTAGCCTATTTTCCTAACAGATTAGATTAGATTATGAGGACACTCAGACCTCGTTTATTGTCATTTAGAAATGCATGCATGCATTAAGAAATGATACAATGTTCCTCCGGAGTGATATCACAAAAAAAACCCAGGACAAACCAAAGACTAACACTGACAAGACCACATAATTATAACATATAGTTACGGCAGCGCAAAACAATACCATAATTTGATGAAGAGCAGACCATGGGAACAGTAAAAAAAAGTCTCAAAGTTCTGATTGACTCCCGATAGTCCCGATAGCAGGTGGCAGAAGAGAGAACTCTCTCTGCCATAAACCTCCAGGCACCGACAACTGTCGATGCATTGGAAGCACCCGACCACAGCCAACAGTGAGTCCATCCGAAAACTTTGAGCCTCCGACCAGCCCTTCGACACCGAGCACCATCTCTGCCGAGCGCTTTGACTCCGTCCCGGCTGCCAACCAACAAGCAAAGCCGAGGACTTGGGACCTTCCCCTCCGGAGATTCAGGATCACACAGTAACAGCGGCAGTGAAAAAGGCATTTCAGAAGTTTCTCTAGATGTTCCTCCATTCTCTCACATCTGTTTCCATCAAATCAGGATTGTGCACGGCACCCTACTTGACGATGCTACAAGTTTTGATAGTTTGCCTCATTGTCCAGTACACCCTCAATCTTGAAGTCATCTTCAAATACGCTTAGTGGCCACTTTATTAGTTACACCTGTACATCTGCTTGTTAATACAAATATCTAATCAGCCAATCATGTGGCAGCAACTCAATGTACAAAAGCATGCCTACATGGTTAAGAGGTTCAGTTGTTGTTCAGACAAAACTTCAGAATGGGGAAGAAAAGTGATTTTGAATGTGGAATGATTGTTGGCAGTGTTGGTTGTGTTGTGATGGGTGGAAAAAGCTAGACAAGTCAAAGTGTTGATATGCTCAGGTTCATCCTCAGTTCTAGCAAGTTTAAGGTCTTTTCACTCAAACAGTTGGCAAGATGTACTTTATTGAATCCTTCAGTCAGTCACAAGAATTGCACATCAGGGACGTCAGATAAAATTTCTATGAGTTCCAGCACATGTAGGGGTGAAGGGGAATGAGAAGGTGAATGAGTTGGCAAAGAGGGCATTAAAGAAAGAAAGTATAGAAATGCACATTAGTATCAGTAAAGCAGAGGTTAAGTGTGTAATCTGGGAAAAAATCAACCAAATATGGCAAGAAAGATGGGATAGGGAGGGGAAGGAGAGGCATTTATATCAAATACAAAAGAGTGTTGCAGGTACTAGGGTAGGTAGTGGATACAGAAGAGAGGAAACTGTGTGGACTTGGTTAAGGCTGGGGCACTGTACGTTAAACAAAACATTGAAAATGATAGGGAAACACCAGACAGGATTGTGTGAGGAATGTCAGGAAGGGGAGTCAGTAGAACATGTAGTTCTGAGTTGCAGGAAGTATGGGATACAGAGAGAGAGGATGAGAATTAATCTAAGGGAACTGGGGGTGCAGGAATTCACATTAAAAGGGTTGCTGGACATGGGTGAGAGCGCATAGGTCAGAGTATTTTTAGCTTTCTTAAAGGATACGGGGTTTTATTTAGAGGATATGATGGATAAGCGGGAATAGGGTACTAGGATGGCCAAAGATGGTTAGGGTGTGTGTGTGTGTGTGTGTGTGTGTGTGTGTGTGTGTGTGACAGAGAGAGATTGGGTGAAGGGATTTAGAATGTAAGTCTATTGCACACTCCAGAGCAGAAGTTGACGGTAATGCACCATTAAGCTGGGTGCCAACCACTGTAAAACAAGACGGAGAAGAAGAAGAAGAAGAAGGAATGATTGTTGGTGCCAGACAGGATGGCTTGAGAATCTTTGAATCTGCTGATCTCCTGGGATTTTCATGCACAACAGTCTCTAGAGTTTACAGAGAATGATGTGAAAAAGAGAAAACATTTTCTTTTATATTATTGGCTAACGTATCTTCGTATTTCACCCTTTCTCTCATTATTGCCATTTTAGTTGCCTTCTGTTGTTTTTAAAAGATTTCCATTCTCCTAGCTTCCTCCTGATTTTTGTCATTTTGTATGCTTTTAAGCTGTCTTTGCTTCCTTTGTCAGCCATGGTTGTGCCATCCTCCCCTTAGAATGTCCTTTCTTCTTTGGGATGAACTGATCCTGTGTCTTCCAAATTACTCCCTGAAACTCTAGCCATTGCAGCTCTGCCATCATCCTTGAGAGTGTCCCCTTCTCAAACTTCTTCTCTCTCAAGCTGCAGGGTGAATTTTATCATATTATGATCACGGCCTCCTAAGGGTTATACTCAAGTCAATATTAGGGTAATGCATTTTGAACCATTTCATGGAGGCAGTCTAAAACACAGCAGTAATGTGAAGTTATTCTGTGTATGCAAACACACAATCCAGTTGATAGCCAAAGAAATGTCATCCATCAGAATAACATATCATCTATATTTGTATTACAAATCAAAAACAGGCCTATTCAATTGACATCAGATTAGGTATATGGTTATAAGTATCAGAGTACAAGAAAGTGCCTGTCCTCAGAACAAGGCCATCACTGTTCCTTCTCAAATCTGCAACCAAATTGTTCAGCTCTAATTCCCAGAATAGACATGATGGAGACATTCAAATTTGGATTCCATGGAGAATTTCAGCAGTGATTTTAATTATTTTCATGGGCATTCAACCCTCTAACTGCAGCATCAATATTCTAATAGGAAAAGGAAGAATCTTTTTTTAATAAACCATAGTTTATTTTGTTTTAATTGAAGGCTACTAGTGTTCCTGAAAGAATTAAAAAGTACATATCTTTTTGTCTCATATTGTGAGCTCTTAGATTGAGCATGGTGTCACTGATTGATTGAACACCCTTAGCTGGATAAAATCTTTAATAACCGCAGCTCCCTGCATTGGGCAGATATTAGCTTCTCTGCTGCCAGGAATTCATTAAAGCTGTACCATACTGGTAGGTGTCCTATGAAAATGTTCAGAGTATAATTGCAAGTTGAAATATTATTCCAACAATTATACCAGTGCCTAAGAAGAATAATGTGAGCTGCCTTAATGACTATCGCCTGGTAGCACTCACATCGACAGTGATGAAATGCTTTGAGAGGTTGGTTATGACTAGACCGAACTCCTTCCTCAACAAGGACTTGGACCCATTGAAATTTGCCTATTGTCACAATAGGTCAATGGCAGATGCAATCTTAGTGGCTCTTCACACGGCTTTAGGCCACCTAGACAACACAAACACCTGTGTCAGGATGCTGTTCATCGACTATAGCTCAGAATTTAATACCATCATGCCCACAATCCTGATTGAGAAGTTGCAGAACCTGGGCCTCTGTACCTCCCTCTGTAATTGGATCGTTGACTTCCTAACTGGAAGACCACAGTCTGTGGGGATTGGTGATAACATATCCTCTTCGCTGACGATCAACACTGGCGCACCTCAGGGGTGTGTGCTTAGCCCACTGCTCTGCTCTCTGTATAAACATGACTGTGTGGCTAGGCATAGCTCAAATACTATCTACGAGTTTGCTGATGATACAACCATTGTTGGTAGGATCTCAGGTGGTGACGAGAGGGCGTACAGGAGTGAGATATGCCAACTAGTGGAATGGTGCCGCAGCGACAACCTGGCACTCAATGTCAGTAAGACGAAAGAGCTGATTGTAGATGTCAGGAAAGGTAAGACGAAGGAATACATACCAATCCTCATAGAGGGATCAGAAGTGGAGAGAGTGAGCAGGTTCAAGTTCCTGGGTGTCAAGATCTCTGAGGATCTAACCTGGTCCCAACACATTGATATAGTCATAAAGAAGACAAGACAGTGGCTATACTTTATTAGGAGTTTGAAGAGATCTGGCATGTCAACAAATACACTCAAAAACTTCTATAATTGTTCTGTGGAGAGCATTCTGACAGGCTGCATCACTGTCTGGTATAGGGGGGCTACTGCACAAGACCAAAAAAGGCTGCAGAAGGTTGTAAATCTAGTCAGCTCCATCTTGGGCACTAGCCTACAAAGTACCCAGGACATCTTTAGGGAGCAGTGTCTCAGAAAGGCAGCATCCATTATTAAGGACCTCTAGCACCCAGGGCATGCGCTTTTCTCACTGCTACCACCAGGTAGGAGATACAGAATCTCGAAGGCACACACTCAGCGATTCAGGAACAGCTTTTTCCCCTCTGCCATCCGATTCCTGAATGGACTTTGAAGCTTTGGGCACTACCTCAATTTTTTAATATACAGTATTTCTGTTTTTGCACATTTTATAATAATCTATTCAATTTGTGTAATTTACTTGTTTATTTATTATTATGTTTTGTTTTATTTATTATTACTATTTTTTTTCTGTCTCTGCTAGATTATGTATTGCATTGAACTGCTGCTGCTAAGTTAACAAATTTCACATCACATGCTGGTGATAATAAACCTGATTCTGATTCTGACTATGCAGGGTAAAGAATTGATGAAAACCTTTAACACATTAGAGAAAAACATAGCTTCATTTAGACAAGTTAATTATTAACACTCTTTATGTTTAGCTTTTCGAGAAGGACTTTCATAAACCTGGAGCAATCATTACTTAAGTCAACGTTCAAAGTTCTAAGTAAATTTATTATCAAAATACATATATGTCATCATATACAACCCTGAGATTCATTTTCTTGTGGACATAATAAATCCATAGTAGAATAATAACCATAATAGAATCAATGAAAGATCGCACCAACTTTCATTACAGACAAGGAGTTCTACACTTCCCTTCCTAAATCGCTCTGCTTAATCTCTTAGATTAAGCTTCTTGCTGCCTGTTCTAATATATTTTACCTTAATTTATGTTGATTTTTGCTTCAACTCAAATTATCAAATGTTCCTTTGTATCCAAAGATGCTGCTTAACTTGCTGAGTTTTATTTTTTGCTCCAGATTCCAGCATCTGCTGTCTCCTATCTCCACTGATTTTTGTGTGACTGCAAGTCTGCAAAGTCCTTCACTAATGACAGCATCTTTAAAATAATAACTTGACTCAAGGTGCTTCGAAGGAACAAAACCTCACACTTCACATCAGTAGATGCATACCAAAATGGTAGTCTTTCAAGGAGCACCTGAAAGAGTTGGTGCGTGAGGGTGGTGTGCAGTGAAACAGTGAGTGGCTGTCATGGATGTTTCTCTTGTGATCACAAGACCCTGTTGGATATAGATTGCCACAGGCCTATTTCCCTTACTTGGTGGGGGAACAGGAGGCATGGGAGATGCATAGCCTCCATTGTAGCAAGGACTGGGCCTCAAGTTGCAGGTTTGCCTGCTGCTGCGGTCCAGGTGAGGTGACACCAGAGGCAGTGTTGCATGGTGTCCATGATCGGCTGGGGGCTGGCCTCTCACGTCAGTGAGTAGGATGGGTAGGATGACAGGGTAGATTGCCAGGAACCATCAATTTGCAGGACTTGTCACTCATGGTCTTGGACTAAAAATGTGTTTTCTTGCATGACATTGTTGTTTTCTTCTTTATAACTATTTTGGATGCATGTGTATGTTTTTCACCTTGGCCACAGAGGCATGTTGTCTCATTCAGCCGTATGCATGTATGGTTGAATGATAATTAAACTTGATTTGATTTGATTTCAAAGTGAAGTCAAGAAGTAGATGGTTTAGTAAGGCAGTTTGAAACTCTGTGCATTGGCAGCAATGGCTTGCTACTAATGGGGCAGAAATCAAACTGGGTATGAAGCAGAAGTCAGAACTGCAAGAGTGCTGATATTCCAGCAGGTTGTCGGTTGGTAATACTTATAGAGATAGGGAGGGAAGAAACCCTACAAGCCTTTAAATCAAAAGGATAGACTACAAAAATCAAGGAATTGCTTCGGTGGGAAATATAATAAGTCAACAAACACAGGAATGACGCATAAATAAGACTTTTCATGAATTAGAACAAAACTACAGTCCTTGATGGTCCCATGTTACAGATAATAGGCAATAAGGTAGGAGTGCATTAGAAGAGTCAAGTCCAGAGGTAACAGAGATGAAAGTTTCAGTAGGAGTAAGCAGAGGCTAAAGCAGACTTAATTGATGCTGTGAGGAAGAAAAGAGTCTTTCTGAAAAGCTGAATATAGTCAGAAGGAGGATGGTGTGGTTAATATTAAAAGACTGAAAACGGGTTGAGGAGTGATAGTTTACCTTTATCACAGACATAGAGAGCACAACTTAGAGTTAATAAGAGCAGTTCTCATCAATTCAAAATGGAGTTGACTTTAGGGAGGAAGCGGAGGTTTATGACAGAATGGAATTTGGCAAGAGAGGTTCAGGTTCTATATCTTAGAAGATGGGAATGTCAGCAGACTTGAGGGGAAAGATTATGGTGCCTTAGGAATGAGAAACAAAAAGAAAAGCAGGATTGTTAACATTTTTCTGGGAATGGGATGGACATACCAAGGCAAAACTGAGCTTGGAGAAGGCATGAGTGGAAGAATTAGAGGAAGTGTCAATTTCAAGCTAGAATGGGGGAATTTTGGCACAGTGAGGTAAGGTAAAGGAGAGAAATAAATCAACTGAACTTTACAAGAATTTTACCAGGACATAAGAGTCTGAGTTCAAAGAAGAGTTTAGGCAGGCTAGGTCATTATTCCTAGGAGCATAAGAGACTAAGGGTTGACTTTACAGAAGTACTGTATATAAAAATATGAGGGACATAGAGAGAAACAACAGTTTTTTCCCTAGGGAAAAGGTATCAAAAACTAACAGGCATATGTTTAGAAGGCAAAGGTTTGAAAGGAACCTAAGTGGCAATTTCATCATGCAGAGGGTGGTATATACATGGAACGAGCTGCTGAAGAAGTGGTTGAGGCACAAAATACTGGAGGAACTTAGCAGATCAGGCAACATTTATGGCAATGAGTAAATGGTCGATATTCTGGGCTGAGACCCTTCTTTAGGACACTTAAAAGAAACTTGCAGGCACATAGCTAGGAAGGACTTAGAGGGACATAGGTTAAATGGGACCATTTGCTGTGCTTCTTAGTTGGCATGGACGAGTTGGACCAAAAGGCCTGTTTCTGTGCCGTATTATTCGATGATTCTAATATTAAATTTCAATGCTTACATAACACACCTGAAATACTATTCAGGTAAAAAGTGTTAGAATTGTTTACTATAATATTATTCTGTCATTCACTGTACTTCATGCTATATTGATGAACAATTTATAACTACATGGTGTTTTCTGCTTTTGTTTCAGGTGTTAATTTCCACAATATTCTGCTTATTTATTATTGTATTACAGGGTTATTTTCCTAATTCAAATAAACATCTTTCCTAATCTAATCTTTCCTGCATGTCTCATCCCAGACCCCTTCCCAATCTCCAGACCCTCTATCTATATACGGTATTTGCTTTCAACTTACTATCTACTAGGCTAACACATTTTTGAATAGATTGTTTCTCTCAACAATTTTAACAGTCCTGTTTTACGCCTAGTTCATTCAACAAATCTCAAGTATTCCTTGAAATTACTAAATGAGCCACTCAATTGTATCTTTAACACTTGAATGAAATAGAAAAAGAATAAGATTGAATGGACATTGTGCATCTACCTACACACCACATTCAGTCACAGTCTCTCCCTAAGTTCATGTGACAAGCAGATGTCTACATTTGGGGAGTAGTTCTACCTACTAGTTAGCACTTGTCTGACATAGTATTCATCATAAAATCACACTTACAGACAACGTGCCAGATTCTTCCATGTATAATCCCTGGCTATGCCTTGTCCTACGAATGCAATAGAACAACCAGATGAATACTGTACAGCTGGAAGGGAATACACCTGGGAGCCTTTACCTTTGATTCCAGACCCCATGTCATCAGTTCAAAAGTGGGCAAGGAAACCTCATTCTGATTACCACCCACCATCCTCTCTCAGCTGGGTTCCTCTTGGAAAAACGCTTAGAAAAAAAGCATGAAAAATAGCAAGGTCACAGAATATGCCACTACTGACTGAACTGAAGCAGGGAACAAACTTACCTGACCTCATCCTCGGCAATGTATTAGTGGAAAATGCACCTGTCCATGAAAACATTGGTTGAAGGTGACAACCGTATGGTCTTCATGGAGACAAAGTCCTGTCTTCACCCAAACAATAGTCTGCATTGCTTTGTGTGCATTACATTTTCGTTAGAATGGATAGATTGAGCAGATCTGGCAGTACAAATTTTGGCATCCACAACATCTGGAAAGTAGAAGTATAAATCTGTACAATCTGTAATCTCAAAGGGATATAGTGGGTTATCATTATGAATCTGTACAATCTGTAATCTCAAAGGGATATAGTGGGCTATCATAAATCTGTACAATCTGTAATCTCAAAGGGATATAGTGGGCTATCATTATAAATCTGTACAACCTGTAATCTCAAAGAGATATAGTGGGCTATCATAAATCTGTACAATCTGTAATCTCAAACGGTATAGTGGGTTATCATTATAAATCTGTACAATCTGTAATCTCAAAGGGATATAGTGGGCTATCATTATAAATCTGTACAATCTGTAATCTCAAAGGGTATAGTGGGCTATCAATGATCTTAATTGGAAGATCTATATTCCTAAAATATTATAACTGGTGGAAATATGCAGAAGGGATGAGAGAATTAGATGAAGCTTGCTGAATCATGTTATTAAAAGTAGATACCTGACTCAGCCACTCACTAAAGTGAAGGAACAGTAAGTCAGAAAAACAATGCCTAAAAGAAATTCAGAAAAAGAAAGCTTCTATGGTTGAAATCCAGGAAAACAAAGTAATTTTTAGAAAAATAGGCCATCTTATGCCACGTAGAGGGATCCTACCACCAAACACACCGTTAGTTACCCCATTCTCCACTTTCTGCAGAGATTTCCTTGTCTATTTGTCCCTCCTCACTAATGTACCTCCTGGAACATGTCCCTGTAGTTGCAGAAATGCTACACCTGCCCATTCACCTCCTCCCTCACCTCCATTAAAGGTCCCAAACAGTCCTTCCAGGTGTGGCAACACTTCATCTGCAAATCGGTTGGGGCCGTCTAGGCCTGATGTGGCCTGACCTGCTGAATTCCTCTAGCATTTAATGTGTGTTGCTCTGGATTTCTAGCATCTGCAGAACCTCTTGTGTTAAGATCAAAACTGAAACTAGCTCACTGGAGCTAACTTCAGTGCCACTGTGATTTTGATAGTGAAGGTACACCAGTATTTTGACCAAATGTTGATGAATGACTGAAAGACCATATTTTTGCAGTCCAGGTAGTGTGAAGTCTCTTTTTCTTGTTTTGCATCTCCATTTCACCTTCTCCGACCCGTTGTAGATTTTTAGAGCTAGGTTTTTGATTGGCTCCTTAACCTACTTAGTCAGAATCTCAGTGTAATGGTCAGATTTTGTGTGTCTATGAAAGAATTGAACATTCAAGAAGTCTGCTGGAGAATAGTTCATGAATTCTCCATTGTTCCAACATCTGCACGAAAGTCAGTGTCATTGGATCTGGTAGTAGTTTGGAAGTGTGAAAAATGGGTGTGGTGATGATGGCTATGTGGTAGAAGGAGAAGAAAATGACTTATTTTAAGGGTACTTTGGTCAAGTTGAATTGACTGATAGTCAGAAATTCGCTATCTACTGTTTGGGCCTTAGCATAATTCAGACTTTCAGAAAAGCCTAGTCTGCAAACAAGTTTTATGTCAAAAGCTCCTGCAGCTCTCCCTGCAGTGCACCAGTGATTTACCATCAAATTGCAGAAGAGCAGTGATGTGCTGAAGAGAGGAATGTTGTTTGAATCATGGGACACAGAAGAGGCAGTAATCTTTTACTTATAGGATGGCTCTGTTGGTAAAAATTGAAATCAAATCCTTAGAAAGGAGTGGCATAGGATCAGAAGACTTAGAATCCTTGTGAGCTGAATTAAAAAATTGCAAGAGTAAAAAGACCTTGATAGGAGTCTTTCATCCTCATCATCATTACATGCTGTGTTGTATGACATTGGCAGACATGGTCTCATGACCATGATTGTACCTGGCAAATTTTTCTACAGAAGTGGTTTGCCATTGGCTTCTTCTGGGCAGTGTTTTTACAAGATGAGTGACCCCAGTCTTCATTGACTGCCTGGTGTCAGTGGTCACATAACCAAGATTTGTGATATACACCAGCTACTCAAATAACCAACCATCACTTGCTCCCATGGCTCAGTGACCCTGGATTAGGGGGCTAAGCAGGTGCTACACCTTGCCCAAGGGTGACCGCAGGCTAGCAGAGGCAAGGAGCCCCTGAAACTTCCTTGGCACCCCACCACCCAGGAGCTACATACAGGCCTCTAAATAGTAGTCAGGGTGTGTGGTACAAATCACAACAGAAGATAGAAAAGGCATGTAAAAAAGGTCAATATTATGATAGTCATGGAGATTTCTATACACAAGTAGTTTGGGAAAATCAGGTTGATGCTGGATCCCACCTGAAGGAATTTGCGGAATGTCCTTGAGATGGCTTTTTAGGGTAGCTTGTGTCAATGTCAAAGTAAAATTTAATTGTGAAGTACATTCATTGTATCATTTATTGTACTATCTTGAGATTAATTTTCTTCCAGGCATTTACAGGAAAATAAAGAAGCATAAACAAAGACTGACAAGCAACCAATGTACAACAAAACACAAACTGTGCAAACAAAAAAAATACCGAGAACATGAGTTGTAAAAAGAATTGAAAGTGAGCCTCAGTTCAGAGTTGTGGTACTTGTAGCTATCCCTGCTGGTTCAGGAGTCTGATGGCTGTAGGCTAATGACTGTTTTGAACTTGGTGGTGTGAGACTGTATCTCCTGCTTGATGGTAGTAATGAGAAAAGAACATGGCCTGGATAGTCAGGTTCCTTGATGACAGTTGCTGCTCTCTTGTGGCAGTTCTCCCAATATATGTACTCCATGGTGAGGAGGGCTTTGCCTTTGATGAACTGGGCTGTGCCCACCACCTTCTGTAGATTTTTCCATTCCATACTCCAAAAATCTATCTTTATAGTATCCAAAAATCTATCTTTTTAAAGGTGGCACCAGAAGGTGACAGCTCTTTATTCCCATTTATCACCACTGCAGTGGAAATTCAGTCACAGCCATGGGTACTTCAGGAAGCAACACTGTTTTCATCATCATCATCAGGTGCCGTGCCCAGTTTGAGCTTTGACTGCCATGGCCCACACACTCCTGTTTCGGGTCAAGTCGATCAATTCATTGGTATTCATTTCCAGTTCTCTGGCTGCTGCCTCCATCATTGTTTGTCTGTCTTCCTCTTGCTTTCTTCCCTTCAATCTTTCCCATAATTACCATGCATTCGAACTACTCTTTCCTAATCACATGTCCAATGAAGTTACGTTGCCTTTTCATGATCTCATACATTATTTCTCTTTTTGTGCTTGCTCTGTTCATGACATCCTCGTTAGATATTTGTTTCATCCATAATATTCTTTGCATCCTCCTCAAAAACCACATCTCTGCTACTTCAATTCATTTCCTCATGTTACAAGATATTGTCCAACATTCTGAGCCATATAACATAACTGGATAAACGTAACATTTCAGTACTCTGAGGCGGGTTGTCATGCCTAGTTTAGTATTGGTTAGTATACTGTTCATTCTCGTAAAGGTGTCTTTTGCCATCCCTAAACACGAGAAAATCTGCAGATGTTGGAATTTCAGGCAACACACATAAAAATTGCTGGTGAATGCAGCAGCATGCCAGGCGGCATCTATAGGAAGAGGGACAGTTGACGTTTCAGGCCAAGACCCATCGTCAGGATGAAAGGTCTCGCCCCGAAACGTCGACTGTACCTCTTCCTATAGATGCTGCTTAGTCTGCTGCGTTCACCAGCAATTTTTATGTGTTTTGCCATCCCTATTCTTCTTTTGATGTCCATGTCGTACCCGCCATCTGATCTCACCCAGCTTCCTAAGTAGCAAAAGTTCTGTACTTGTTGTGTCTTCCCCTTTTATTCTTAGCCTGCAGATAGGATTCTCCTTCTTTTTGGATATCACCGTACATTCTACCTTTTTCCAATTGATAGATGGACCCATTTTTGCACTTTCTTCAACAACTATATCAATTAAGTTTTGTAGTTCTTCCTCCGTACTTGCAATTAACACAGTGTAATCTGCGTATCTGAAATTATTGATGTTTTCACTGCCAAATTTGATTCTCAGGATGTCTCTTATTTTTTGTAATACTGTTTCACTGTACATATTAAATAAATCAGGGGAGAAAACATACCCTTGTCTAACGCCTCTCTTGATTTTTGTAAACTGACTCACTTCTCCATCTATTCTTACAGTGGCAGTTTGTTCCCAGTACAGATTTCTCATTAGGCGGAGGTCTTTTGAATCTAGATCTAGAGTTTTCTGTAATATTTCAAATAACTTATTGTGCTTCACTTTATCAAATGCCTTTATCTAGTCAATAGAACAAACAAACAAATCTTCTTGCACTTGAATAGTTCATTCTAATAGTATCCTTAACATTAATATTGCATTTCTTGTACCTTTGTCTTTCACAAAACCACATTGTTCTTTACCTATTTCAGCTTGTATCCTACTTTACCTCTTGTCATCAAAATTCTTAGAAGTATCTTGCTGATTTGACTCATTAAACTTATGGTCCTGTGTAATTCACATTCTATTGCTCCAGGTTTCTTGGGAAGAGTGATAAATACTGATTTTTTCATCTCTCCTGGTATTATTCCAGTCTCATAAATGTCATTGATTAAATCAGTAAATTTTTCAATTACATAATCTTCAAGGGCGATAATTTGTTCTATTACTAATTCATCAGGACCTGCTGTCTTTCCTTTCTTCATCTTATTTATTGCATAACGAACTTCAGATTTTAAAATACTTGGACCTTCAATGTTTTTCTTAATTTCTGGTTTTTCACCTCGATCGTCTTCAAACAATTCCTCAATATACTCAGTCCATCTGTTTATAATCTCATCTTTTTCCATGATAATGGTACCGTCCTTTGCTTTCAAATATCCACCTGAAGAACAGAGGAGCTTTCTACCTGTGATATTCTTGATTTGTTGATGTAACCTTTTTGTAATAGAGATTCTTTCTACTTGCTCACATTCCTGATTTATCTATTCTTCTTTGGCTTTTTGACATAAACTTTTAACTTTTTTATCTAAGGACTTATATTCTATAGGATTTGCTTTCTTCCGTCTCCTTTCTTCCATCAGATTTTTGATTTCATCTGTCATCCATTTATTCTTTGTGCTTCTTCCTTTTTTATGAATCACTGACTTTGCTGATTCTACTAAGGCATCCTTTAGAGAGTTAAATTTCATTTCTACATGATTGCTATCATCTTCAACAGATTCTATTTCTAGACTTTGAAATCTATTCCTTACTTCAATTGTAAATTTTTGTCTTAAGTTTTCTTCTTTAATTAATTGCAAGTAGTCAAGGGATTGTTCAGGTTTTTGCTTCTTTAGCTTTTTAAGTTTTAATTTTACATGACACACTACCGAGTTATGGTCACTATTACAGTCTGCACCTGGATATGTTTTGCATTGAGTCACTGAGTTTCTAAATCTTTGGTTTACAGTAATAAAGTCAATTTGATTTCTAGTGTTATCACCTGGACTTTTCCAGCTCCACAAGCATCTTGGATGGTTTTTAAAGTAGGTATTCATAATGTCCTGATTATTCATATTGCACCATTCTACCCATTTCTCACCTCTTTCATTTCTTTCCCCTAGTCCAAATTTTCCTATGGTGTTTCCATCAACACCTTGTCCTACTTTAACATTTAGATCTCCCATGACAATAACAATATCTTGAGATTTGCATCCATTCTTTACTTGTTCAAGCTCTTCATAGAATTTATCTATATCCTCATTTGTTCCATCTGTTGTTGGTGCTTATACCTGTATAATTGCTAAATCAAATGGTTGTCCTCTGAATCTAACAAGGAGCACTCTTTCTGATATTGCCCAATGTCCTCAAACACTTTTTGCATGTTGTCATCCATAAGAATTCCTACTCCATTAGTATGGGATATTCCACAAGAATAAATTAGTGTTTTATTTCTATTCTGATATGTTCCAGCACCTATCCAATGAACTTCGCTAATTCCCATGATGTTAATCTTTAGTCTTTCCATTTCATTTATCACATTGTCCAATCAATCTTCCTGCTTGATATAGGGTTCTTACATTCCAAGTGGCAATAATTTTCTTTTGTGTTACTTGAATTTTATGAGCAGTAGCTTGATGATGGTCAGGGATCCCCTTCTGACCAGAATCAACCCTACGGAGCGAAGCATCTTCATTGTTTTAAGATGCTTAAAAATCTATCAGTCCTCAAAATCGGCAGATTCCCGACTGCAGATGAAAATGGAAACATGGAAAGTGTGAGGAGCTGCAAGTAAGTTTGAAACGTATAATACCACAGTTTCTGGAAAGATTGCTAGGATCTTGAAAAAATACCAGATTAATACATCCACAAACCTGTAAGGAAGCACAGCTTATGCAGGTCAAAGATGACCTGGAAGTCAGGATGGCTAGTATTTACAGCATTCCCTGTGAATGTGGAGCAGCCTATATCAGCCAGATAGAGCGCATGGTGGAAACTCGCATCAAGGAGCACAGGAGGTGTACCCATTCGGGAGAAATTGGCAGCAGCAAAAATTACCCAGAGAAATTGGCAGTAGCAGAACATTGCATTCGCAAAGGCCATAGGATTGACTTCAATGGCACAAACTACTGTGCTACCCCAATGGCTTTTGGACTGCCTGGAGAAGGAAGGCATTAAAATAAAACTGGAGAAAAAGAATTTTAACAAAGACAAAGGTCTTGCTCTAAGTAAGAACTGTAATTCGATTGTAAACAAGGTGGGACAGTGGAAATCCGACTGGATGAGGACTAACCAATCAGGAGGGATAGATGTCAAGGGATATATATACATATATACACACACACCATCAGACTAGACATGCCTAGGCATCATCCCTGATGAAGATGGCAGAGTTTGTCATCGAAACATCGTTTAAAATAGATACTCGTCTGGAAGCCTGAGAGTATTTTGTTCGCAATACCATCCAGTTGGCTAATGTACTATCTCTGGAAAATAAGACTTAAGACTTCAGAGCAAGATTGCAGTACCAGAGGGATATCAAGGACTGCTCTGTACTGTGCTTCAGAGACTTGACACACCTCAGTACTCTGAACACAGCATTGCATTCTGAAGGCTTCACCTTCCACCACATAGACAGGACTGTAGTATCACTGAAAGATAGAGGAGGCAGCGTTTGCTTCACTATGAACTCATCCTGCTGCACAGACACAGTGGCTCTGTCTCAGCACTGCTCCTCTGACCTGCAACATCTAGTGGTGAAGTGTTGTCTGTTTTATCTGCAGAAGTTCTCTGCCTTAACTACACCCAATTACCAGGTCTCCACAGTCACATATGGCAAGGAATTCCACAAATTCACCACCCTCTGACTAAATAAATTCCTTTGTCTCTGTTCAAAATGGACGTCCCACTATTCTGAGGATATACCCTTTGGTCCTAGGCTAAACCACTACAGGAAACATCCTCTTCACATCCACTTATCTAGGCCTTTCAACATTCAATAGGTTTCAATAACTGGCCTGTAATTTCCTTTCTTCTGCCTCCCTCCCTTTTTGAAGAATGGAATGATATTTGCAATTTTCAAGACCTCTGGAATCATGCCAGAATCTAGAGATTCTTGAAAGATCATTAGTAATGCCTCCACAATCTCTTCAGGTAGCTCTTTCAGAACCCTGGGTTGTAGTCCGCCTGCTCCAGGTGACTTATCTACTTTCAGACCTTTCAGCTTCCCAAGCAGCTTCTCCCTAGCAATGTCCCTAGTGGATATTGAGAACATATTTCCAATAGTGAGAGAACCTAGGACCAAGGGGCATTACCTTAGACTAAAAGGCTCTCTTTAGGACAGAAATGAGTGGGAATTTCTTTAGCCAGAGGGTGGTGAATCTGTGGAATTCATTGCCACAAATGGCTAAGAAGGCCAATTCATCAGGTATATTTAAAGTGGAGAAATTGTAGAGGTTTTTTACTAGTAAGGCTGTCAAAGATTACAGAGAGAAGGCAGGAGAATGGGGTTGAGAAGGAAAATAAATCAGCCACATCAAATAGTGGAACAGACTTGTTGGGCCAAACAGCCTAATTCTGATCCTATATCCGATGGTGTTAGGTCTTTTACAGCATACCAGGTAGACAAGGGAGATAGCTCTGACTGATTTAATTTTTTACTAGAAAAGATGGGAGCAATACGTAGTTATGAACATTGATTCTACAGAACTGATATGTATCCTTAAAAATGAACCTCAACGCCACTTAAGTTAGTGAGCAATATTCAGGTTCTTTTTGAGTTGTATCTAAATACAGGTCGAACACTGATCTGTGTGCCATCTATCTAGACTGTGAAAGTTACAGAAAATGAAGAGTCAATTTTCTATATTGGTTCAAGTAAATCAAGCCACAGTATCAACTGGTCTTTATTGCAAGTTTTCCTCCACATCAGACAGTGGAATCTAACAAGCAAACTTGGTATTTAAGTAAACTGATTGAGGAGCAAATGGGATTAAAAATGTTACTACAATAACACTTAAATTTACAAAATGAAAAGGTGTGGTATCATGCACAATTAATGGTCACCATTGGGTGTTGGAGAGATAAGTTATGAATGGGAGGACAAGATGGCAAAAAATGAATAATAAACATAAGGGAGATTGAAAGATGAATATAAAAGTATAAATGTGATAGTGTGGAAAAGGAAGAAGGTGCTTAAGT
Organism: Mobula birostris; assembly: GCF_030028105.1. Taxonomy (NCBI): domain Eukaryota; kingdom Metazoa; phylum Chordata; class Chondrichthyes; order Myliobatiformes; family Myliobatidae; genus Mobula; species Mobula birostris. The sequence goes on from NC_092370.1 coordinate 157,758,478, forward strand.
CTTTTTCATGGTGTTAGCATAGAGGATGAGTTGAACCTAGCACAGTTTGTGAAAATCCCACAAAGATATTCAATTATAAGGTTCATAGAAGAGTTATTGTCAGTTTACATATTTTCTTGCTCTGTTGAAATTTATGTAGTTGCAAGCATTCAACCTCACTGGATAATAATGTGGTAAATTGGATCAGCAAGTTTGCTGATGACATTAAGATTGGAGGCATTTTGGACAGCGAGGAAGGCTTTCAAAGCTTGCAGAGGGATCTGGACCAACTGGAAAAATGGGCCAGAAAAAGGCAGATGGAATTTAATGCAGACAAGTGTGAGGTGTTGCATTTTGGAAGGACATCCCAAGGTAGGACATACACAGTAGATGGTAGGGCACTGAGGAGTGCGGAGGAACAAAGGGATCTGGGAGTTCAGATACATAATTCCCTGAAAGTGGTGTCACAGGTAGACAGGGTTGTAAAGAAGGCTTTTGGCATCCTGGCATTCATAAATCAAAGTATTGAGTGTAGGAGTTGGGATGTTATAGTGAGGTTGTATGAGACATTGGTGAGGCCAGATTTGGAGTATTACATAGAAACATAGAAAATAGGTGCAGGAGTAGGCCATTCAGCCCTTCGAGCCTGCACTGCCATTCAGTACGATCATGGCTGATCATCCAACTCAGAACTTGTCTTCTCTCCACACCCCCAATCCCTTTAGCCACAAGGGCCTTATCTAACTCCCTCTTAAATATAGCCAATGAACTGGCCTCAACTGTTTCCTGTGGCAGAGAATTCCACAGATTCACCACTCTCTGTGTGAAGTAGTTTTTCCTCATCTCGGTCCTAAAAGGCTTTCCCTTTATCCTCAAACTGTGACCCCTCATTCTGGACTTCCCCAACATCGGGAACAATCTTCCTGCATCTAGCCTGTCTAATCCCTTTAGAATTTTATACGTTTCAATCAGATCCCCCCTCAATCTTCTAAATTCCAGAGAGTATAAGCCTAGTTGATCCAGTCTTTCATCATATGAAAGTTCTGCCATCCCAGGAACCAATCTGGTGAACCTGCTTTGTACCCCCTCTATGGCAAGAATGTCTTTCCTCAGATTAGGGCACCAAAACTGCACACAATACTCTAGGTGTGGTCTCACCAAGGCCTTGTACAACTGCAGTAGTACCTCCCTGCTCCTGTACTTGAATCCTCTTGCTATGAATGCCAGCATACCATTCACCTTTTTCACCACCTGCTGTACCTGCATGCCCACTTTCAATGACTGGTGTACAATGACACCCAGGTCTCGTTGCACCTCCACTTTTCCTAATCGGCCACCATTCAGATAATAATCTGTTTTCCTGTTCTTACCACCAAAGTGGATAACCTCACATTTATCCACATTAAATTGCATCTGCCATGAATTTGCCCACTCACCTAACCTATCCAAGTCACCCTGCATCCTCCTCACAGCTAACACTGCCACCCAGCTTCATGTCATCCACAAACTTGGAGATACTGCATTTAACTCCCTCATCTAAGTCATTAATATATATTGTAAATAACTGGGGTCCCAGCACTGAGCCTTGCGGTACCCCACTAGTCACTGCCTGCCATTCTCAAAAGGTCCCATTTATTCCCACTCTTTGCTTCCTGTCTGCCAATCAATTCTCTATCCACATCAATACCATACCCCCAATACCTATCCACGGTAATTGTCTATCCACGGCCTCCTCTACTGTAAAGATGTGTCTATCCATGGCCTCCTCTACTGTAAAGATGAAGCCACACTCAGGTTGGAGGAACAACACCTTATATTCCGTCTGGGTAGCCTCCAACCTGATGGCATGAACATCGACTTCTCTAACTTCCACTAGGCCCCACCTCCCCCTCGTACCCCATCTGTTACTTATTTTTATGCACACATTCTTTCTCTCACTCTCCTTTTTCTCCCTCTGTCCCTCTGAATATACCTCTTGCCCATCCTCTGGGTCCCCCCCCCCTTGTCTTTCTTCCGGGACCTCCTGTCCCATGATCCTCTCGTATCCCCTTTTGCCAATCACCTGTGCAGCTCTTGGCTCCATCCCTCCCCCTCCTGTCTTCTCCTATCATTTTGGATCTCCCCCTCCCCCTCCAACTTTCAAATCCTTTACTCACTGTTCCTTCAGTTAGTCCTGATGAAGGGTCTCAGCCTGAAACGTTGACTGCACCTCTTCCTAGAGATGCTGCCTGGCCTGCTGCGTTCACCAGCAACTTTGATGTGTGTTGCTTGAATTTCCAGCATCTGCAGAATTCCTGTTGTTTGCCCCCAATACCGTGTGCTTTAAGTATGCACACTAATATCCTGTGTGGGACCTTGTCAAAAGCCTTTTGAAAATCCAAATTAACCACATCCACTGGTTCTCCCCATCCACTCTACTGTTACATCCTCAAAAAATTCTATGAGATTCGTCAGACATGATTTTCCTTTCACAAATCCATGCTGACTTTGTCCGATGAATTCACAGCTTTCCAAATGTGCTGTTATCACATCTTTGATAACTGACTCTAGCATTTTCCCCACCACCGATGTCAGGCTTACCGGTCTATAATTCCCCTGTTTCTCTCTCCCTCCTTTTTTAAAAAGCGGGGTTACATTAGCCACCTTCCCATCCTCAGGAACTAATCCAGAATCTAAAGAGTTTTGAAAAATTATCACTAATGCATCCACTATTTCTTGGGCTACTTCCTTAAGCACTCTAGGATGCAGACCATCTGGCCCTGGGGATTTATCTGCCTTCAATCCCTTCAATTTACCTAACACTACTTCCCTATTTCCTTCAGTTCCTCCATTTCACTAGACCCTCCGTCCCCTACTATTCCCGGAAGATTATTTATGTCCTCCTTAGTGAAGACAGAACCAAAGTAGTTATTCTAAAACGCAAACAACAGGAATTCTGCAGATGCTGGAAATTCAAGCAACACACATAAAAGTTGCTGGTGAACGCAACAGGCCAGGTCGCATCTCTAGGAAGAGGTGCAGTCGACGTTTCAGGCCGAGACCCTTCGTCGGGACTGCAGTCGACGTTTCAGGCCGAGACCCTTCGTCAGGACTGACGAAGGGTCTCGGCCTGAAACGTCGACTGCACCTCTTCCTAGCGATGCTGCCTGGCCTGCTGCATTCACCAGCAACTTTTATGTGTGTTGCTCAAAGTAGCTATTCAATTGGTCTGCCATGTCCTTGTTCCCCATGATCAATTCACCTGTTTCTGACTGTAAGGGACCTACATTTGTCTTTGTGTGCAGTTAAAATGGATATGGGATCTTTGATTTTGTAAATTGAAGGATAAAAACAAAAACAAGGACCAATCCTACATATTTAAGAGACTGTTTAAGCCAGTTGCAACTGTCTTTATATTGTGTGCAGTTCTGGTCACCTAACTATAGGAAGGATATCAGTAAGATTGAAAGAGTGCAGAGAAGATTTACTAGCATGTTGCTGGATCTTCAGGAGTTGAGTTACAGGGAAAGATTAAACAGGTTAGGACTTTACTCCTTGGAGCATAGAAGAATGAGGGGGGATTTTATAGAGGTTTACAAAATTATGAGTATAGGCAGAGTAAATGTGAATAGGTTCTTTCCACTTAGATTTGGAAAGATGCATGGCTTTAGGGTGAAAGGGGAAAGGTTTAGGGGGAACATTAGGGGGAACTTCTTCACTGAGGGAATGGTGGGTGTGTGGAACAAGCTGCCATCTGATGTGGTAAATGCGGGCTCACTCTTAAGTTTTAAGAATAAATTGGATAGATACATGGATGGGAGAGGTCTGGAGGGTTAGGGACTGGGTGCAGGTCAATGGGACTAGCAGAATAAAGTTTTGGCACAGACTAGAAGGGCTGAATGGCCTGTTTTCTGTGCTGTAGTGTTCTATAGTTCTATGGTTCTCTCCCCGCAGCCAGCTCTCAAAGGACATACTGTAATACAAGCCACAAACTTCCAGTTGTAGACGATACCTGTGAATAAATGTAACAATAATACAAGGGCTGTGGAAGAGTGCTCCCTGGTGGTTAGAGGAATCTGGACTTGCTGCTAATTAAGTACTTGAAGGAGGCATGGTCTTTAGGCAAGGGAGGGAGCCATGGAGACCCACTGTGAAGTTGCTAGGGAGATCTCTGTAAAGACCATGTTTAGATGACTGCAGTGCATGAACGTCTCCACTCTGAGGTAGACAGCAAATCACGGAAATCCCATGTCTGTCTGCCCCCTGCAATGAGCTTAAGGAAACAGATAATTTTTTCTTTGTATTGTTTGTGCAAAACTTAGGAAGAGCTATTCCATTAATTCTTCTCACCTGCCTTTTCTAGTAACACTTTTAAAATGTCTTCTTCAAGTATTTATCTAATTTTCATACTGTTGTTGTATTTCCTTCTATTTCAGGCATGTAGTTTAGATAATACCACCATATTTTCCTCCACAATCATTCATGTTTTTTCTGAATTACTTTAAATCTGTTACTTGTTGTTACCAATTTTCCACCATTAGAAACAGTTTTATCTCATTTACTCTGCCAAAACTATTCACAATTTTGAAGATCTCTGTCAAATTTCCCGAGTCTGATTTCAGGAAAAGTAATCCCAGTTCCTCGAATCTCTCCAAATAACTGTCCTGCTCTTCCAGTAGAATTCTTCTACATCATCCAATGTAATTTCTCTTATCATCTCTCCTAAAATGTGGTGCACAAAATTGATAAACAAATTTGCAACTGGATTAAACAGTCTCTTAAATATGTAGGATCCGTCCTTGTTTTTGCTTTTATCCTTCAATTTACAAAATCAAAGATCCCATATCCATTTTACTTACTGTTCTCAACTTGCCCTTTCATTTCTAAATAATATCGTATAAACATCTTCATATCTCTGTTTCTACATGTTCTTTAAACTGTTTCATTTATATTTGTCACTCGTTTTTCATAGAAAAATGAATCATGTCATAATGTTCTGAATTACAATTCACCGGATTCAGATTCCTTTACTGATGACATGTACATTAAAACATATAGTGAAATGAGTTATTTGCATTAACAATAAACACAAGTAAAGGGCATGCTAAACACAGCCCACAAGTGCCAATATTCTAGTGCCAATGTAGCATCCTACAATACTTGGCAGAACAACACAGAACACATAAGTAACAAAACAACAACAGCAGAACAAGCCCTGTTTCTCCCACCACCCACACACATGCACAGTACTTCAACCCCAGAATAGGCCGTCTTTGACTTCCATGCTCCAGTGGACTTTCAGATTTGCAGACGTCGGGCCTCCAACTTCCCCAATGGACTTGCAGACACAGGACTCCAGTCATCAAGCCTCAACCTCCATACTTCTGACTGATCTTTGGTCTTCAATATTTGGTATCAACCCCAGGACTTACCGATGATGATGAATGAGGACTCTGATCAGCCTTCAGGATTCTCTAGCCATAAGATCACAAACCAGACTTCACCCACTCAACACCTGTCTGTGTGGTTTTCCCTTAGCAACAAGCCTGGCTGGCTGGAGGGTGGCAAAGTCCTTGGATCAGTAAGGCCACTTTAGTACTTCCAGACTAATACTGGCCTTTGTTTCTGTATATGGTAATGAAGGAATACAGTACTCACCCTCTTACTGAGAATAAATAGTGGTAGCCATGGGAAGGAAGTGAGCAAGGAAAGGAAGTCCAAAGATACAATGCAGCAGTAAATCACAAAATATTAGTCTTTCATATCGGTATATATATAGTAAATGGTATGAAGACACATGTAGCTGATCAAGAACCCAGTACAGATATTGTACAAAGCAAAAGGAGATATGGCAAACTTTTTTTACTTTGCATTTGTATTTACAAGGTTATCAATGTTGTCAACGTCACATTTTAAGTGGAAAATAAATTGGTTGAAAGGCAAATTTTTTTAAAGGGTAAGTAATTAGAAAGGTTGGTTGCACAGCAGGATGAAGTACCCAAGTGTCCAGAATGCATTTGCAATTTGTTGAGATGAATATTGCAGAGATACTGATCATAATTTTATGAAGCTTCTTAGATGTGAAGATGGTGATAGAGGACTGGAGTGCAAATATTGCACACTTGTTTAAAAGAATACATTGCATTTCACTGAAGGGAAAGAAGCAATCACTGAGGAGATTGATTGATCTCATTGAAAGGAAAAGTAGAAACATAAAGCAAAATAACATTAATAACACAACTGAACAAGTTTGAAAAAGTAAAAGAAAGGCGGCAAATTTGATCAACCCAATTTATTTTTTTATGAGGGAGTAGTGTGTGTTGATTGGTAAATGGCCAATCTAAAGGTCTTTGGTAAACTCTACATAAAATATACATAAGCAAAATTGAACCACTTTAAATCAAAAGGGCCTTGGCAGCTTAGATACAAAACCGTTAAAATACAACTAGATCAGGAAAGGAAATTTGCCATTCTTGTTAATATGCAACGCTGCAGCCACATGATTGCCCCTTCAAGTGGGTAAAAAGTAATGACATAATGTAGTTTTTCACAGCTGCTGGCAGCTAGTGAATTGAATTTCAGCTAAATAAATAAATTATGCAGATTCTTAATAAAAAGCTGAGATTAGTAATGACAACCACAGAATTACAGTGATGTGATAAAACAGAGTTAGTTCAAGAAAGGAAACTTATTATTCTTATGAATATGCAACTCTGGAGCCACATTGATGTCTTCTGAAGCAAATAAAAACTGTTGGAGTGGGTCAAGCAGCATTTGTGCAGGCAAGGGTATTGCAGCAGACATTTTGGGCTGAGACCCCGCATAAAAGTCAAGGGTGAGAGAGAGTGAGAAAGTCCATTTCTATGAGTCAGAAGGTGGGGTGAGTCAGAGGATGGTAGGTGATAGATGGAACCAGATGAGGGGAAGGGGAAGACCAGTAGTAGGTAAATTAGATGTAACCAGGTGGGGGAGGCAATATAATCTAAAGTAAATAATTTTTTAAATTATTCATTAATTAAAAGAACTGAAGAAATATATGTGCACAAGTCTTTGAGGATGGCAGAACAAATTGAGTAAGTAATTAAAATAGCATATAGGTGTTGTTTTATAAATAGAAGCCGAGAGTATAAAAGAAAGCTGTTTACCCTTTATAAAACATATTTGGTTTCAAGTGCACTATTGCACCCAATTGCACCCAATTCTGGGCATTACAATTTAGAAAAAATATGAAGATCTAAGAGAGGGGCAAAGAAACCTTAAATTGTGAAAAAAAGTATCTCGGTTATGCTAATACACTGAGAAGATGAGGTTGATACCACTTCCAGGAGTGAAGATTACACTGAGGCTTGATAAAACTGTTCAAAATCATGTAGAATCCAGGCAGTATAAACTGCCACCTTTAGCAAAACTGTCAAAAAGCAGAGGATACAGGCTTGCTGGGATTGGTAAAATATCCAAAAGACACAATGATGACTCTGACTCCAACCCCTACCCCCAGCCAAGTATAGTGGACAGCTATATTCACTGCTTGAATAGATGACAGGTAAGGTTTTAATTATGGATTTCAATAAATAACTTCATTAAGTAAAAATATTGCAATACTTCAGAATTAGAATGTGACTACTAAATGGGTACTGCTTGATGGACCAAATGGTCTTCGTCTGTGCTGTAACAATTTTATAATTATATTTTGGTTGCTGTTCGGGTTTTTAGCTGCCTTGGTCTCAAGATCTGGAATTCCTGAGTAAAAGTCTGTCTCAGTCTCCGAAGTTTCTGGCCAATTGTACACAAATACATACACATGTGAATGAATGTCAAGTTTTGCTTGGTAGCATCTTGATAAGAATAAATTTGTTAAATAAAATACCAGCTGTTAATAAGGGGAAAACATTAGACAAGATACCTGGAAAAATTCTTTTTCATATGCAACACACACAAAATACTGGAGGAAATCAGAAGGCCAGGCAATATCTATGGAAAAGAGTAAACAGTTAACGTTTTGGGCTGAGACCCTTCATCGGGACTGGAAAGGAACAGGAGAAGTCAGAGTAAGAAGGTGGGGGGAGGGGAGGAAAAAGTACAAGATGGCAGGTGATAGATGAAACTGGGAGAGGGAAAGGGGTTTAAGTAAAGAGCTGGGAAGTTGATTGCTGAAAGAGATAAAGGGCTGGAGAAAGGGGAAATCTGAAAGGAGAGGACAGAAGACCATGGAAGAAAGCAAAGGGCAGGAGCACCAGAGGAAGGTGATGGTCACGTAAGAAGATAAGGTGAGAGAGCGAATCAGAATGAGGAATGGTGAAGGTGGGGGGGGGGGGCGCAATTACAAGAAGTTCGAGAAATCGATGTTTATGCCATCAGGTTAGAGGCTACCCCAACAGTATATGAGGTGTGGCCTCATCCTGACAGTCGAGGAGGTCATGGACTGACATGCTGGAATGGGAATGGGAAGTAGAATTGAAATTGGCAGCCACAAATTATCCCGCTTTTTGTGGTAGATGGAATGAAGGTGCTTGGAGAAGCTGTTTCCAATCTTTTTCACATGGTGTGATATTACAGAAGATAATGTTGGCTCTGAAGGGGAGGCAGGAAGAAATCAGGGGATATACTATAGATGGGTTTGGTGAATGGGCAAAAACATGGCAGATGGAATATAATGTGGAAAAATGTGAGATCATCCACTTTGGTGGAAATAATAGGAATTTTATTTTAATTAATGAGAAGAGTACATGCTTATCTGAATGAGTATAGAACAACTTCAAAAAAACATGCAACCCCTACAGGGTCTTACAAATGCTCACAAGACTAGGACTTATCCTAGGACTAAGAATGGTAGGACTCTAAGGAGAGTAATGGAACTGAAATACCCAGGAGTACAAGTGCATAGATCAGTGAAAGTGGCAACACAGGTAGACAGCTTGGTGAAAAAGGTGCCTAGCATGCTGGCTTTCATTAGTCAGGGTGATGAGTATCGGTGCTGGGACATTATATTGCAGCTGTATAAGTCATTGATGAGTCCACAGTTGAAGTACAGTGTACAGTCTGGTCGCTCTATTATAGATAGGACACAATTAAACTGGCAAGAATGTGGAGAAGATTTATGAGGATGTTGCCAGGACTAGAAGATCTAAATCAGGAGTTCCCAACCTAGGGCCCACATACCCCTCAGTTACTGGTAGGGCTCCATGGCGTAAAAAAGGTCGAGAACCCCTGGTCTAAATGATAAGGAAAGGGCAGGGCTAGGTCTTCATTTCTTGGAACATTGGACAATGAGGGAAAACCTTACAGAAATGTTTAAAATTATGAAAGCATGGATAAAGTGGAGAGAGAGAGGAAAAGTATAAAAAGGACCTGAGGTATTGGGAAGTGTTGAGACAGAGGGTGATGGGTAGAAACAGACAAGGGAAGGTTGAGACTGGGGATGGTAGGTGATAGCAGGAGTCAGATTTTCAGGACTTCTGTTTTCATCTTGGTAAACCAGCGCGGCAAATGTGTTTAGGAATGTGAAATGGGTAAACCATCAATGTTCTAGTACTGCCTGAAAGACACCGGCTCCCTGCTGTGACACTTGACAACAGAGACAGGAGCAGGGCGGTGCGGAACTTATGTTGGAGCTCCAGCAGTTCCGGGGGGTGGGGGGCGCGGGGCGCGGGAGGACTCTTTATTCGGCAGTACAAAGGAGGCCGTTCCGTTTTCCCGACCGCCGCGCGTGAGCTGTAGCGTGCAGTAGTACTGCAGCGATGACACGACCGGGGGAAAGGGCGAGGCGGGCAGCAGAAATACCACAGTGACCTGTAGGGACCTGAGCCACCGGTTCTTGTCAGGGGATGTCCGGGTGATGAAGGCGCTAACGGTTGTTTCTTGCCGGCGCGAGCGCGACTGTTAACTCGAGCGGCGTTCGCACCTTGGCGCGGGAGTGCGGGCCGGTCACGTGAGGAGGGAGGGGCGGGGCTTCCCGGGCAAGGACAGGTGTAGGGCTAGCCTAGCGTCTTCATCCCTGTTCCACCTGCCGCTCCTGACCATGAGAATCATCGGGAGCGCCAGCAGTGGAATGAGTGAGGAGCTAATCGTCTGTAGGCCCCGCATTAGTCTCGGGTTGGGAATAGGGGCAATGGCCGGCTTCGGTCTCGTGTACCTGGCTTATACTAAGGGATGGGGAAGGAGGCACTTCCAGAAAAAACGGGAGTTTGCCTGGAGTGAACTGAAACATAGACGGTCGGCAGTACGGGGCCAAGAAGGTGAGCGATAAAGCTGAGTGGGTCATTGTTGGTGTGGCTATATTCATCCTGTTGTATAAATAAGCGTCCCTTCCCGTAAATAGTATCCGCTTTGTTTGCATTCTGTACTGTTAACCTATGCACTCTCTTCCCCATTTCAAGTTATTGTAGTTGTTCATATTGGGAGTTTCTCGCAACAAAATATTCAACAATTTCTCTTCAAATAGGGCATTTTCAACTCTACAAACATGCTTCAATTGTTTTGTAGTCCATTTAAAATATGATCGGAAGGGAATATGGGGAACTGATCTAGTGCATATGTTTCACCTAAAAAAGGTAATTAGAATTCCCAGTACTGTATACAGTGCTCAAGACCAGAAACAAATTGCAGAGAATCTTATAAGAGAGACTACAGATGCTGGAAATCTGGAATAACACACAAAATACCGGAGGAACTGAGCAAAACAGGCAGCAACATGAGGAGGAATTTCTTTAGCAGAGAGTGGTGAATCTGTGGAATTCATTGGCACAAATGGATGTGGAGGTATATTTAAAAAGGAGGTTGATTATTGATTAGTAAGGTGAAGGGTATAGGGAGAAGATGGGAGCATTGGGTTGAGAGGGAAAGTAAAGCAGCCATGGTTGAACTGGGGAAGTAGAATCCATGGGCTAAATGGCCTAATTCTGTTCCTGTATCTTGCAGTCTATGGTTGTAGCATGGAGCGATATGAACAGTTGACACTTCAGGCTGAGACTCTTCATCAGGACTAGAAAGAAAGAAAGAACAGAAGCCAGAATGAAAAGGTGAGGGAGGGAAAAGTGCATAAGCTGGCCGGTGATATATGAATTCAAGTAAGAGAGGGAAGGTGTGAAGGGAATGATATGAAAAGTTGAGAAGTGACAGGTGGAAGAGGCAAAGGCTGAAGAAGGCACATGATAGGAGAGGCTAGTAGGACAGGCAGTAACAGGATTGGTATGGACTTTGCACTTTATACTGATGCTCTGACTATCCTTGCAAGAAATAGGGTAGGAAGAAGTGTAGTCAGAGGGTGAGGATATGTGCAGTTTTTCATTGACTATAATGGCTATTGAATTTACTGAGTATGCCCACAAGGAAGTAAATCTCAGAATTGTATATGGTGAAATGTATGTACTTTGATAATAAATTTACTTTGACTTTTAGTATCCTGTGGAATAAAAGGAAGAGGGTGTGGAAGCAGAAGGAGGAAGAAGTAGTTGACAGGCAAGACAGGCAAGAGGGTAAAGAGAAGAGATAAAGGGGTAAAAGCGATGAAGGAAAGTAAAGTAGGGGATGGGAACAGCGGGGACTGGTTGCCAGAAGTTGGAGAAATTGATGTTGCTGTAGGATTGGCGATTACCAAGATGGAATATGAGGTGTTACTCCTCCAATTTGAACTGGTGTCAACATAGCAGTAGAAAAGGCCATGGGCAGACATGTATTTATGGGAATGCGAAGAGGAATTCAAATAGCAGGCTTTCAAGAGGTTCTGGCTGTTACATTGGACAGAGGGAAGGTATTTGATGGTGCACTCACATGATGCTTTCTCTCACTCTGTGTTGGCAGTGTAGAGGAGGTTGCACCTGGAACACATGCAATAAATGACTCTGGATTCACATATGAAGTGGTGCCTTAGCTAAAATAATGAATAATTGTTTAGGGCTCTGAATGGTGGTAAGGGAAGAGGTGCAGAAACAGGTTTAATGCAGAGCCATATCATAAGTATTTAATATGAAAAATAGTAGACTTTTGTTCAACATCACTGGTTAGCAATAGCCAACCAGAAAAGCACCACTTTATTCCCACTCTCAGCCAATCTGATGTCCATGCTAGTATCTTTCCTGTAATACCTTAGGCCCTTATCTTGCTTAGCAGTTTCATGTTGGCATCTTGTCAAAGGCCTTCTGAAAATCCAAGTAAACAGCATACACTGACTCTCCTTTGACTACCATTGCAAGAGACAGGGTAGGAAGAAGTACAGTGAAGATAACTGAGTCAATGGGTTTGTAAAATATGTGGGTAGATAATCTGTCTTTGGAGATGGAGACAAATAAAGATGGGGGAGAGAGTTGTTGAAGATAGACCAAGTAAATTTGAGGGCAGGGTGGAAGTTGGTGGTGAAGTTGATGAAATTGATGAGCTCCACATGAGTGCAGAAGGCAGCACCAATGTAATCTTCACTAGTAGAGAAAGAGTTGGGGAGCATTACCAGTGTAGGCTTGGAACATGGATTGTTCCACGTAACTGACAAAAGGGCATGCATACATGGGGCCCATGGATAACTTTTTGGTTTGGAAAAAGTAGGAGGAGCCAAAAGAAAAGCTGCAAGGGTGTGTAGCAGTTCTGCCAGAAAGAGGAGGGTGGGGGTGGAGGGGAGCTGGTTTGGTGTGTTGTCATGAAAGAAGTGGAGAACCTTGAGCCTTTCCTGATGGGGCATTGAAGATGCAGGGACTAGGTGTCTGTGGCGAAGGTGAGGTGGTCAGGGGTGGGGAACTGAATGTTATTGAAACGGTGGAGACCACGCAAAGTGTCATAGATGTAGGTGGAAAGTGACTGAATCCAGGAGGACAAAATGAAGTTGAGATAATTAAAGTAATGAATGCAGCCCAATCCATCACTTAAAGCAGCCTCCCCTTGCGTTGACTCCATCTGTACTTCCTGCTGCTTTGGGAGAGCAGCAAACATTATCAAGGATCCCACTCCAGTCATTCTTACTACTTCCTTCATTGTCAGGCAGAAGATATAAAAGTCTGAAAGCATATAGAAGAGACTTTAGGACACTTAACCTGCTGTTATCAGCCTCTGGAACTTGCCTGTCATGCACTTGCTCTCACAATCTACCCATTGTGGCTCTTGCACTTTATTTGTTTATGTGTACTTTTTTTTCTTTGTAAGTGCAATATATGTTCTGCATTCTATTTCTTTACTGCCTCAGTGTGCTTATGTATGGCATGATCTAGGTGGATCGATGCATACAGTTTCTCCCTGTATCTCTACACATAATATACTTTAATGTTCCATACAGTACAGGCTTGTGCATAATTCTATGAATAAATATAAATCTCCCATATTAACTCACCATCTCACTTCTCACTCTGGACTATATCAATGGCAACCTGATAACTGATTCTGCAGCATTATTTTACAAAAACATGACTTTTTTTTTTAAATAGCGCTTGAAAAATTTCTAATTTATTCTCTTCATACGTGTGATGTAATCAGTCAGCTATGTCATTGATCGTGATAGAATATTAATAAAGTAGGCAACCCAATGTTCAAACTTCAATTGATTTCCTTTTAACTTACAACAATTACTTGAAAGATGCTATTATGAATCATATAAACAAAATCTAGTCAGCAAGTTGAAGAGCTAGTGATATTGTCACTTACTTAATATTTGTAGGGATCTATTCAATTAGGGATACAAAAAAGTAAACCTGATCTTACATTAACACTACCTTATGTGTTCTAAAGCAAAAGAGTGAATAATTTGGAATGTGCTCTTGGTCTGCAAGCAGCTTTGGAAAACCCTTCAAATGTCAATTTAATAATGACAGGATACTCAATCTACTTGAAGGTGCAGAATGAGAAATATATTTGGATTTGGTGTGTCATGGGTTCTTTTAAGTACATACATCAAAAAGGCCTTCATTAATTTTGCTGCATTATCAGAGGTATTCCACTGACATTGTGGCCTAAGTTATATTGTATATTACAGTTACTGGAGTGAGCTTAAAGGAAGTGGGGAAAGAAAAGCAAAAGTGCATCTTAACCTTGGCTGCAAAAGGAAATTCAGAGTACACTGACCATAATCTTTTAATGCTTGTTAGATAAAGTGCTGGTGCTAGGAGGTAGATAAGGACTGGTAGTAAGTACTACTCCCTTGGTTTATGGGAAAAGGGACTAAAGAGAAGCACAACAACTTTAGGCCATTTAGTTTCAGAATTAAAATCAGATTTATTATCACTGACATATGTTATAAAATTTGTTTTGCTGCAGCAGTATAGTGTAATACTTAAAATACACTATAAATCAGGATAAGATTGTATATGTGTATGTATACACACACACACATAAATAGTGAGTTAGTATTCATGTGTTCTTTGTGTTCAAAAATCTGATAGTGGAGGGAAAGAAGCTGTTCCTAAAACTTTTAAGTGTGTCTACATGTTCCTGTACCACCTCTGAGGGTAGTAATAAGAGAAAAACATGTTCTCGGTGGTGAGGGTCCTTAACGATGGATACTACCTTTTAAAGGTGCTGTCTTTTGAAGATGTCCTCATAGTACCCATGACAGAGCCGACTGAGTTTACAGCTTTGCGCAGTGTTTTCTGACCCTGTCCAGTGGCCCCTCCATACCAGATGGTGAAACAACCAGTTAGAATGCTCTCCACGGTACATCTGTAGAAATTTGATAGTGTCATTAGTGACATATCAAATCTCCTTAAACTCCTAATGAAATATAGTCTCTGGTGTGCTCTCTTCACAATGCATCAATATGTTGGGCCCAGGATAGATCTTCAGAGATGTTGACACCCAGGAACTTGAAACTGCTCATCCTTCCACTAGTGGTAGCTTAGAGGACTGGTGTGTTTCCCTCGACTTCCCTTTCCTGAAGTCCACAATCAATTCCTTGGTCTTACTGATGTTGAGTGCAAGTTTGTTGTGTGACATCACTAAACCAACCAATCTATCTCACTTCTGTATGCCTCCTCATTACCATCTGAGATTCTGTCAACAACAATTGTGTGACTGGCAAATTTATAGATGGCAAAACTTTCTGAAGACATTCAAAATGATTGGGAAGGAAAAAGAATTAATTAAAGCAAGCTGGTTCAGTTTTAAGGAAAAAAATAATTAAACACAATTTGATAGTATTTTTGATAAGCTGATAAGGGTAACTTAGTTGATGTGATGTTCATGGTCTTTGAAAGAGTTTTTGTTATGTTGTCACATCAGCAAAATTGAAGCATTTAGATGAGAGGGATATTGATAACATGAATAGAAAGTTGGATGAACTGTGGGCAATGGATATTATGAATGTTTCATTTTTGAACTAGAGCAATTTGAAAAGTGGATGGATCCTCAGAAACAGATGTAAGAACTAATGTGTGCTAAAGAATACTATTCTAAAAGGGGTTTGGGGCAGAGAGATCGGGGCTATTGGGTTCACAATTATTGAAAGAGGTAGGATAAATTGAGAAAGCTGTTTATCAGGCATACACTGGAGCTTATCAATAGAAGCAGAGAGTATAAAAGCAAGGAGATCATGCCAAACCTTTATAGAACACACATCTGGCTGCAACTGGAACAATTTTGGTCAATTCCATTCAATTTTGGTTACCTCATTATAGGAACGATATGAGGGCATTGGCAAGGAGCCAGAAAAAATTGCAAGAATCGTTCCTGCAATGAAGGGCTATAGTCGCAAGTATTAATTAGAGGCTAAGCTTGTTTTCCTTAAAGAAGTGAAAGCTGAGGAGAAATTTGATCAAAGTATATAAAATGATATGTGAGGTCTGGGCAAAGTGAACACTGAGTGGCCAGAGGAGAGTTGGGGACTGTGGTCATGGGTATAAAGGGGAAAAGAAAAACTTAATGGAATAACTTTTTTTTATACACTGTGCGGTGAGAATCTGGAATGTACTGTATGCAGATATTATGCAGCCAAGTTCAAAGTCAGAGTCAAGTTTTCATTGTTTACAGGTGCAATGAAATTCCTACTTGTGACAACACCTCAGGCACATAGCATAATAAAGCAGAATTCACAAAAAAAATACAGATTTTACAAGAAAACACAATTAGAACAAATAAAAACAAAGCACTACCCACAAAATGCTGGAGGAACTCAGCAGGCCAGGCAGCATCTATGAAAAAGAGTATCAGTCAACGCTTTGGTCCAAGACCCTTCATCAGGACTGGAGAAAAAGACAAGAAGTTAGAGTAAGAAGGTGGAGGGAGGGGTGGAAGAAGTGCAAGGTAGTAGGTGATAGGTGAAACTGGGAGAGGTGAAGTAAAGAGCTACGAAGTTGATTAGTGAAAAAGATAAAGGATTGGAGAAGAGGGAATCTGATAGGAGGGGACAGAAGGTCATGGAAGAAAGGGAAGGAGAAGGAGCACCAGAAGGAGGTGATGGGTAGGTAAGGAGATAAGGTGAGAGAGGAAAACGGGGAATAGTTGGGGGGGCATTATCGGAAGTTCGAGAAATCGATGTTCATACCATCAGGTTGGAGGCTGTGCAGCCGGAATATAAGGTATTGCTCCTCCAACCTGAGAGTGGGCTGATTGTGGCAGTAGAAGAGGCCATGGACTGACACGTCGGAATGGGAAATCCAATTCAGATGGGTGGCCACTGGGAGATCCTGCTTTTTTAGACGGGCAGAGTGTAGGTGCTCAGCGAAGTGGTCTCCCAATCTATGTCAGTCTCACCAATATACAAGAGGCCACAGTGAGAGCACCGGATACAGTAGAGGACCCCAATAGACTCAGGTGAAATGTCGCCTCACCCGGAAGGACTGTTTATGGCCCTGAATGGTATTAAGGGAGGAAGTGTAACACTTGTTCTGCTTGCAAGGATAGGTGCCAGGAGGGAGATCAGTGGGGAGGGACGAATAGACAAGGGAGACACGTAGGGAGCAATCCCTGTGGAAAGCAGAAAGTGGTGGGAGGGAAAGATGTGCTTGGTGGTGGGATCCTGTTGGAGTTGGGGGATGTTGTGGAGAATTTTGCGTTGAACTTGGAGGCTGGTGGGGTGGTAGGTGAGGACAAGAGGAAATCTATCCATGGTGGGGTGGCAGGAGAATGGGGTGAAGGCAGACGTGCAGAAAGTGGAAGAGATGCGGTTGAGGGTAGCATTGATGGTGGAGGAAGGAAAGCCCTTTTCTTTGTAGGAGGAGGACATCTTGGTTCTGGATCTCCCTGTGGCCACCCATTTTAATTCTCCTTCCCATTCCGACATGCCAGTAAATAGCCTCTACTGCTGCAATGAGGCCACGGTTAGGCTGGAGGAGCAACACCTTGTGTTCCATCTGGGTAGTCTCCAAACTGATGGCATGAACATACATTTCCAGAACTTCCAGTATTGCTCCCCTCCCCCCACCATTCTCCATTCCCATTTCCCTCTCTCACCTTATCTCCTTACCTGCCCATCACCCCCCCCCGGTGCTCCTCCCCCTTCCCTTTGTTCCATGGTCTTCTGTCCTCTCCTATCAGATTCCCTCTTCTCCAGCCCTTTATCGCTTTCACTTGAAGGGAAGTTGCTACTCTTGAAGCTGGTGATCAGGGGGCTTCAGCCTTCTGTGCCTTCTGTACCTCCTATCCAACAGTAGCAGAGAGAAGGTGGCACGGCCCAGATAGCTAGGATCTTTGATAGATGTTGCTTTTTTGAAGCAGTGTCTCATGCATATAGTACTGGTGTCATAGAGTTATAAAAGTATACAGCCCATTGACCCGTCTAGTCCATGCTGAATCATTTAAACTGCTTAGTCCCATCTACTGTACCTATGACTGGCCCATGTCCCTCCTATCCACGTAGCTATTCAAACTTCTCCTAAACATTGAAATCGAGCTTGCATGCACCAGTTACACTGGCAGCTCATTCCACACTCTCATGACCCTCTGAGTGAAGAGGCTTTCCCTTGTGTTCACCTTTTGCCCTTAAACCATGATCTCGAGTTGGAGTCTCACCCCACCTCAGTGGAAAGTGCCTGCTTGAATTTACCCTATCTATACTCATAATTTTGTGTACCTCTATCAAACCTCCCCTCAGTCTTCTACGTTTCAAGGAATAAAGTCCTAACCTATTCAATCTTTCCTCATAGCTCAGGTGCAACAGTCCTGGCAACATACTCGTAAACTTTCTCTGTATTCTTTCAAACTTATTTACATCTTTCCTGTAAATAGGTGACCAAAACTACACATAATACTCCACAAACACGAGGATATCTGTAGACGCTGGAATTTCAAGCAACACACATAAGAATTGCTGGTGAATGCAGCAGGCCAGGCAGCATCTATAGGAAGAGGTACAGTTGACGTTTCGGGCCGAGACCCTTCGTCAGGACTAACTGAAAGAAGAGATAGTGGGAGGGGGAGATCCGAAATGATAGGAGAAGACAGGAAGGGGAGGGATGGAGCCAAGATCTGGAAAGTTGATTGGCAAAAGGGATATGAGAGGATCATGGGACAGGAGGCCTAGGGAGAAAGAAAGGGGGAGGGGGGAAGCCCAGAGGATGGGCAAAGAGTATAGTGAGAAGGACAGAGGAAGAAAAAGGAGAGAGAGAAAAAAATAAACAAATAACGGATGGGGTACGAAGGGGAGGTGGGGCATTAATGGAAGTTAGACTTTATATTCCGTCTGGGTAGCCTCCAACCTAATGGCATGAACATTGACTTCTCTAACTTCCATTATTTTTTTTCTCTCGCTCCTTTTTCTCCCTCTGTCTCTCTCACTAAACTCCTTGCCCATCCTCTGGGCTTCCCCCCCTCCCCCTTTCTTTCTCCCTAGGCCTCCTGTCCCATGATCCTCTCATATTCTTTTTGCCAATCAACTTTCCAGCTCTTAGCTCCATCCCTCCCCCTTCCTGTCTTCTCCTATCATTTTGGATCTCCCCCTCCCCCTTCCACTTTCAAATCTCTTACTATCTCTTCTTTCAGTTAGTCCTGACGAAGGGTCTTGGCCCGAAACGTCGACTGTACCTCTTCCTATAGGTGCTGCCTGGCCTGCTGCGTTCACCAGCAACTTTTATGTGTGTTGCATAATGCTCCACATTAGGTCTCACCAATTCTTATACAACTTCAACATAACATCTCATTACCTGTACTCAATATTTTTATTTATGAAGGCCAATGTGCCAAAAGCTGATTTTATGGTCCAATCTGCCCGTGTTGCTACTTTCAATGAATTATAGACTTGTATTCCTTAGTTCCTTTGTTCTACTGCACTCCTTAGTGCCCTTCAGTTCACTGTATATGACCTAGCCTGGTTGGTCCTATCGAAGTGCAACACCTCACAGTTGTCTGCATTAAATTCCATTTGCCATTTTTCAACCCATATTTCCAGCTTGTCTAGATCCCATTGCAAGCTCTGCTAGTCTTTGCTATCCACTACACTCCAATCTTGGTGTCACCCACAAATTTGCTGATCCAGTTAGCCATATTATCATCCAGATCATTGATCTAGATGACAATCAGCAATTGACCTAGCACCGATCCCTGCGGTACTCTACTAGTCACAGCCTCCATCCAGAGAGGCAGCCATCTACTACTACTCTTGGGCTTCTCCCACAAAGCCAATATCTAATCCAATTTACTACATCATGTTGAATGTCAAGCAACTGAACTTTCTTGACCAACCTCCCATGCGGGACCTTGTCAAATGTCTTTCTCAAGTCCATGTAGACAATATCCACTGCCTTGCCTTCATCCCCTTTCCTGGTTACTACTTCAAAACTCTGTAAGATTGGTTAGACATGACCTACCACTCTCAAAGCTATGTTAACTATCCCTAACCAGTTCCTGTCATATATGGTTCCTTAGAATGCCTTCCATTACCTTTCCCACTACTGATGTTAGGTCTGATTTATTTTTAGAGCTTTTCTTAAACAGTGGAACAACATTAGTCTCCAATCCTCTGGTACCTCACCTTTTGCTAAGAATTATTTAAATATCTCTGCTAGAGCCTCTGCAATTTCTGCACACCTCCCACAGGGTCTGAGAGAACAGCTTGTCATGCTCTGGGGATTTATCTACCTTAATTTGTCTAAAGACAGCAAACACCTCCTCGTCTATAATCTGTATAGAGTCCATGACCTTGCTACTGCCTTGCCTCACTACTGAAGGTTCTGTGTCTGTCTCCTGAGTAAATACTGATGCAAAAAATCTATTTAAGATCTCCTTCTCCTTCACCTTATCTGCTAGAGCAACCTCATTATGTGTTCTAGCCCTCGTGCAAGTGTTCTTTTGCATTTCTTGTATTCCATAAGTACATCATTTGTTCCTACCTGCCTATATTCCACCACCTCTTCTGACAATGCATTCCAGATACCAGCCACTCTTTTTAAAAAAAACTTATCACTCAGATCTTTAACCATCTTCCTTTCACCTTAAACTTCAAAGTATTTTATCTTGAGATTCATTTTCTTGCAGGTATTTACAGGAAAAAAGAAATACAACACAATTTTACCGAAAAACTATATATAAACAGACTAGCAAACAACCAAAGTGCAAACAAGACAAACTGCAAGTAAAAATAATACTGAGAGCATGAGTTGTAGTAGAGTCATGGAAAGTGAATCTATAGGCCATAGATTCAGTTCAAAGTAGTGGTGAATGAAATTATCCATGGTGGGTTCAGGAGTCTAATGGTTATAGGGTAGTAACTGTCCTAAATCTAGTGATGTGGAGCCTAAAGTGAGAAGAGGGCATGGCCTGGATTGTGGGGGTCTTTGATGGATGCTGCATTCTTGTGGCATTGTTCCACATAAATATACTCAGTGGTGAGGAGAGTTTTGCATGTAATGGAGTGGGCTGTATCCACCACTTTTTGTAGTCTTTTCTGTTGCTGGGCATTGATGTTTTCATACCAGGCTGTGATGCAAACAGCATGTTCTGCACTGTGCATCAATAGAAGTTTGTCAAAGTTCTTGGTGACGTGCCAAATCTATGCAAACTTCTAAGGAAGTTGAGGTGCCTTCTTTGTGATAGTCCCAGGACAGATCTTCTGATATGTAAATGCTAAGTAAGTTAAAGCTTCTGACCCTCTCTACCTCCATTCCCCTAATGAGGACTGCCTTGTGGACCCTGGACCTTGAGCCTCTTCCTCCTGTAGTTGATAATCAGCACTTTGATTTTGCTGATGCTGAGTAACAGGTTGTAGTTCAGGCACCACTTAACCAGATTTTCAGTCTCCTTAGCCACACGATCACACGTATAAAGTGAGTAGAACAGGGCTAAACAGGCAGCCCTGTGGTGCACCTGTACTGATGGTGAGAATGGGAGAGTCTACCTATGAGGAAATCAAGAGTCCACTTGCACAGGAAGGTAGCGAGGCCCAAGTCTTGGAGCTTGGTGATGATAGTGTTGAATACGGAGCTGCAGTCAATGATATATTGACATATTCTTTTTTGTCTGTGTTCCAAAGTTGAGTGTAAAGAGTCAAT
This sequence comes from Mobula birostris, assembly GCF_030028105.1. NCBI lineage: Eukaryota > Metazoa > Chordata > Chondrichthyes > Myliobatiformes > Myliobatidae > Mobula > Mobula birostris. The sequence goes on from NC_092370.1 coordinate 157,779,828, forward strand.
GAAATGACATTTGTTGTTGTCCTGTTGTGATTGTAGATAAATTGAAGCAGTTCCAAGACACTCCTAAGGCAGGAGTTTATATGCTTCATGACCAACCTCTCAAGGCACTTCATCATGGTAGATATAAGTGCCACTGGACAATAGTCGTCGAGATAGATTAGCACATTCTTCTTGGGCACATGTATAATTGATGCTTGTTTGAAGCAGATGGTGATTAAGGGAGATTAGCTTTATTTGTCACGTGTACATCAAATCATACAGTACAATGAATTGATTTGCGTCAACAATCAACACAGTCTGAGGATTAGGTTGGGAGCAGTGCACAAGTGTCAGCACACTTTAAGGCGCAAACATAGCATGCCCTGGACTTACTAACCCAAACCTTTGTTTTTGGAATGTGGGAGGAAAAGGGAACACCTGGAGGAAGCACACATGGTCGTGGGGAGAATGTATAAACTTTTTGCAGACAGCAGTGGGAATTGCACTCCAATCAATGATAGCTGGCACTGTAAAGTGATTACTCTAACTGCTACACTACCATGCCGCCTCAGATTGCCAAAGTGAGAGGTTGAAGATGTCCATAAACCAGACAGTCAATTAGCACAGGTCTGCAATACTCGGCAGTGTTTGCCATTTGGGCTAGATGCCTTCTGTGGATTCACCCTCATGAAGGATGCTGTCCTGTCAGCCTCAGAAAATAGGTTTGTTGGGGGCTGTGGGGATTCATGAATGTGCCTCTATGTCTTATCAATCATAAAAGGCATTGAGCTTATCTGGGAGCAAAATCTCATTGCTATTTATGTTGTTTGGTTTTGCTTTGTAGGAGGTGATGGCATTCAAGCCTTCCCATAGTTGTCAAGCATCCCCCTGTGATTCAGGTTTAGTCCAGAATTATCGCTTTGCACCGGAAATGGCCTTCTGGAGGTTGTTCTAGAGTATAGCTCTTGTACTTTCCCAGATCACCAGCCTGAAACACCACCAATCTAGCCCTCAGCAGTTTGCAAATCTCTTGGTTTATCCAGAGCTTCTGCTTGGGAAAACTGAATGATTTTGTGGGGATGCTTGTCCTCGAGTGCCTTTATAAATCTATAGCAACAGTGGCATATTCAATCGGGCCCTCTGAGTCCTTGCACATAGCCCAATCTACCAACTCAAAGCAGTCTCATAGTCATCAGTTTTTGATAACCCTTCTAGTGAAAAAGATTTTGTCTGTGAACTATTTCTATGTGTTTCATAAGGTTATATGTTCCTCTCATGAGCCTATCAGTTCACCCTTCAACTTCCTTCTTTCCAGGGAAACCAAGGCTAGCCTTTCTAATCTCTCCCCACAACTAAAATCCTCAAATCTGGTTAACATCCTGGTGAATCTCCTCTGCACACACTCCAGCATGAGATAAATGTTGGCCATGGCACTGAGGTGAACTCTGCTTTGCTTTGAAATATTGCTGTCTTTTCTTTGAAATATTATTTTAACATTGATAAGAGGGAAAGAACGTGCCTGAATCTAATTCTAATTCTAATTTTGACAGAGTAGTGTTCTTTCAGTAATCAACTATAATGTCGATTCAGACTTTATGCCAAAACTTGTGTATAAATTAATCTCATAGCCTACTCAGATGAGAGTATTATTAACTAAGTTGTATTTAAAATTGTTATGAAGAATTATTAAATAGTTTTATACATTTCTTTGGCAAATGTATAGCTCTTATTAGGTAAATGACCACACAAATTTTAGTTAATTCAAAACTCACAATTTATTGTATTAAGGCAAATATCCACATAAGTTATGTTGACTCTGAGCCAGTGATTTGGGTTCCTGAATACTATCCTTTCTTTTGTACTAATACTTACCCAGACCACTCCCCTCCTCTCCAATTTATAACACCAAAATAGGAATTTCCTATTGAGTCTTTCTTCTTCCTGTCCAAGGCATGAGGGTATTCCTTGCAATAAGTTAGCTCTGGAGCTTTCACTGCTCTACATCTGAAATCCTTCATCTCTTTTCTCTTTTATTAGCTCTGCATGGTTATACTTCAATTCTCTTGATTCTAGTTTATCTAGTGAGCCTACATTCACTTTCATTCACCTTGACCCAAGGCTACAGATTGCTTCATTGCTCTTCTCACTAATAAGGATTTGCCTTTGTTAAACATAAGAAATTCTGCGGATGTTGGAATTCCAAAGCAACATGCACAAAATGCGAATGAATTCAGCAGGTCAAACAGCCTCTATGGAAATGGTCAAACAGTTGTAATTTAAGGCTGAGACCCTTCTTCAGGACTGGAGAGGGAGGGTGGGAGTGGCACCAGAGGGAGCTGATAGGCAAGTTAGAAGAAGTAAGAGGCCAGAGTGGGGAATAGAAGAGGAGGGGTGGGGGGGGTTGGAGTTTTTTTTTTACCAGAAGGAGAAATCGATATTCATGCCATTGGGTTGGAGGTTACCCACAATGAGGGTGGCCTCATTGTGGCACAAGAGGAGACCATGGACTGACATGTCGAAACGGGAATCAGAATTCCAATGTTGGGCCACTGGGAAGTACCACTTTTGATGGATGGAGTGGAGGTGCTCAATGAAGTGATTTCCTCAATTTATGAAGGTCTCACTGATGTAGAAGAGGCCTCATCAGATACAATAGATGACCTCAGCAGATTTGCAGGTGAAGTGTTCCCTTACCTGGAAGGACTGATTGGGCCCCTGAATTGTGAGGGAGGTGTAGTACTTTGGCTGCTTGTAAGGATAAATGCCGGGAGGAAAATTAGTGGGGAGGGATGACTAGACAAGGAAATCATGGAGGGAGTGATCCTGCAGAAAGTGGGGGTGGGGGAGGTAAAGATGTGTTTAGTGGTAGGATCCTTTTGGAGATGGCGGATTTGCAAAGAACGATGTGTTGGAAGTGGAGGCTCATTGTAGGTTAGGACGATTAAGGTGGTAGGAAGATGGGGTGAGTGTGGATGTCTGGGGAAAGAAAGCCTCATTCTGGGGACAAATGTAGTGGAGACAAAGGAACTGAGAAAAGGGAATAGTATTTTTACAGGATACATGGTGGGAAGAGGTATAGTCAAAGATAGCTGTGAGAATCAGTACGCCTATAAAAAGATGTTGGTCAGCACCTTGTCTCCAGAGTTGAAGACAGAGATTGAGAAAGGGGAGGAAGGTATCAGAAATGGATCGAGTGAATTTAAGGGTAGGTGGAAGTTGGAGGCAAAGTTAACGAAACTGGCAAGCTCAGCATGAAGCAACACCAATGCAGTCATCAATATAGAGCAGGAAAAACTTGGGAGCACTACTAGAATATGGCTTGGAATATGAACTGCTTTACGTAGCCAATGAATAGGCAGGCATAGCTGGGGCCCATGTGGGTGTCCCTCGAGTCTGGAATAAGTACAAGGAGCCAAAGGTGAAATTGTTTAGGGTGATGGCCAGTTCTGCCTTACGGAAGAGGGAGGTGGGGGAGGAGGGAAACTGGTTGGTTCTTTCATTGAGAAAGAAGCAGAGAGCTTTAGACCTTCTTGATGGATAATAGAAGCATTTAGGGACTGGACATTCATGGAGAAAATGAGACCAGAGCTAGGGAACTGAAATTAAATGAAGAGATTGAGAGTATGTGATGTGTCACAGATATAGTTGGGGAGAGGCTGAGTTGAGGTATGAGGATATGCATTCAGTGGGGCAGGAGCAGGCAGAGACAATTGGCCTAGCCTGATTAGGTTTGTATTGCCTTTAACATTCCTTGATTTTTCCTGAGTTGGTTCATCATAGACCAGTTACAGCTAGATCAGCTCAGACACTGAGCTCAGATTACTTCAGTTCAGACACAGGTTGCTCTTTCACAAGTCTGCAGGTTACCAGTAGAGGTTTGATTATATATACTTTCCATTACCCTGTTCTAGCCATTGCTGAGCAGGAACCAGTTCACAAAATGGTGATGCAGGAACAATCTCACAAAATAATGGCTTCCATTTATTCATCCACGAAGTTTTGTTTACTTCCTCTGACCTTGACCTGTTGCTGTTTGATGTTTTGCAGATTTTTAATTTCTTGGCAACCAAATGACTTAGCTGCATAAACCAATGTATTGACATTTATCAGGCTTGGCTTCAATGGTCTCCCTTCCTTTCAAAATAAGATCATGATCAAGAACTCAAGCAGTGATGTCAAAGACAGGTTCAGGCCTGTTGCCTCAATGTATCTTGAACATATATTGATGCTACAACTATCTCATCCCAAATATCAACCTTAGACTGGGCGTGGGGGCAGAGTTCCTCAAAATTCCCATGAAAATGGTTGTAATCTATTTACCCAAACAACAATAACAGTTGGACTCTTCGTCCTGATGCAGAATCTCAACCTGAAATGCCAATTTACGTCTATTGCTTCCACAGATGCTGACTGAGCTGCTGAATTCTTCCAGTTTTATGTTTTGTTGAGCCACTGGGCTCCAGACTTTATCCCTACTTTTCTAGAAACATGAATATCTGAACTGAATGTCAGAGGAAAGCCGAAACAAATTTGTCTTTGTCAATGGTGTATTTGAAAGCTAATTGAGCAGAGCACCAGCCTCATCCTGCACTAACAGGTTATATTTATGTTTATATCCTTTAGCATAGGAAACAGCACAGGAGCATATAAATGGAAGAATGGTACAGTGATTATGAAAGCAATTTGTGCAAAGCCTCAGCTGGAGGAGGCCACCAATGATGCTGTAAAGGAAATTGATGCGCAAAAGCTCAAAATTTCAGGGAGATGTTGACAAAACATTCTGGAGATCTTAAAACAAGGCAAAATTTTTTTGTCTTATGTTTAAGCTCTGCTCTTCGGATTTGGATGAACCCAGATTTCCAGAGGGCAAAGGATAAGAGGCTAACTTGAAAAACTGGAATAGCTTAAACTACTTTTGTCAAAGGCAGAATTGACGGCTTTAATGGCATGTGAGATCATTACATGAAATTGTTAATTAATGGGTTTAATAATGGGGAGGATGTGAGAAGAGAAGCTTTTCTCTGAGTTGGATAGGTGACCAATTGTGAATAATCTGATAATGTTATACAGGGAGAAGGATGAGTTTAGTGACTGAGTTTTTTTAAAAATATGGAATCTGAAGGCAATGGACTTGGAATTTATAATATTGGAAGAAGACTGTAGAAAAACTGATGTGCATTAGGATATCAATATTGTAGTTCATGAGTTCACCAGGTGTACCTCAGGAAAGTGCCTTTGGTGCAACCATTGCCAACTCCTTCAGCATCAATCACTTGTTTGCCATTACATCAGGTGCTATTGTGTGACTATTGTGTAATATTAAGCTTCATCCCAAGACACTGATTCAAACTGATGCAGCTTGTATAGTCTAATAATACAATTGTGGCACTTTAAATTCTAGGGATCATATGTGACACAACATTTGATTATTTTCTTAAATTGTCATTAAACACTCAGCAAAAAGGTAGGTGTACTAACATCAAGTAGATGTCACCTAAAATTTTTCATCAATTCATAATTATTTGCCTTTGACAGCTGTCATTCTTCCTTTGATGTCCTTCATCAATGTCGTGGAAACCTTGTCTCACATCATTATTACAATAAGTACCAAACTGGTATAAAGTGAAGGCTTCATATCTCTAATAACCCAAGGCAATTATTAGTTAATAAATAGGATAATTCCACCATTACCCTCTGTGAAAGCACAGTTTGGCTTTCAGACTTGTTAAACTGAAAGTCGTGCACTCTCATTTGACCCTGATAGTTCAAGCCAAAAAAACATGCTGAAATTTACACCCATTGGTCTGAGAATTGCTGTTGTGAAATTTCCATTTATTCTTGTATGTAAAAACAGTGACATTTGAGAATTTTTTTATAGCGAAAAACACTCAAACTTAATGGGCCAGTAAGTCAATGCAAATATTGTGTCATTAAATGAATATAAATCTTAGTTCTTTTGTAACTTCACATTAAATAAAAGATTAACAGCATATTTAATGTTATTCAACCATTTACTTTTTTTTTGTTTAGTAAAGATGGAAAGTCGAACAAAATTGGCAGATAATTACAGCAACTATGAAACACTGAAAGCACAGCAGCTAGAAATATGGGAACAGTTAGATGTAATACTTCAATGTGTGAGAGAACTAAAAGAAGAGGTGATAGAACTTCGGGAGTGCCTGAATGGGATGACAGATCACATTGTCGACGATGTCAGGTAATTTTTTTTTTGTTTTAAAAATTTCCCATGCACAATAACATTTGTATCTTGTACAACACACACATGTTGCTGGAGGAACTTAGCAGGTCAGGTCGCATCTATGGAAAAGAGTAAACAGTCAACATTTCAGACCGAGACCCTTTTTCGGAACCTAGCAGGAAGGGGCAAGATGCCTGAATAGAAAGTTGGGGAGAGGGGAAAGAGGCTAGCTGCAAGATGATAAGTGAAGCCAGATAGGTGGGAAAGGTTAAGGGCTGAAGAAGAAAGAATCTAATAGGATTCTTCATTCTGACCTTTTTCTTCTTATCACTTGCCCATTACTTTCCCTGGTCCCCTTCTCCTTCCTTCTCCTTCCTTTTCTCCTATTGAATTGACTTTATTTCTTACATCCTTTACATAGATAAGGAGTAAAAATCTTTACGTTATATCTCTGTCTGAATGTGCAATGTGTAAATTATAGTAATTTGTAATAAATAGTATGTACAGTAAGATATACAACAGAACAGTCAATATAGCTTAGAAATGCAATTGTGTCAGTGTAAATTAATCAGTCTGGTGGCTGGTGAAGGAAGCTGTCCTGGAGCCTGTTGGTACTGGCTTTAATGCTGCTGTACCATTTCCCAGATGGTAGCAGCTGGAACAGTTTGTGGTTGGGGTGACTCAGGTCCCCAATGATCCTTCTGGCCCTTTTTACTCACCTGTCCTTGTAAATATCCTGAATAGTGGGAAGTTCATATCTACAGAGGCGCTTGGTTGTCCACACCACTCTGCGATTGAGGGAAGTACAGTTCCCATACCAGATAGTGATACAGCCAGTCAGGATGCTCTCAATTGTGCCCCTGTAGGAAATCCTTAGGATTTGGGGACTCATACCAAACCTCTTCAACCTCTTGAGGTGAAAGAGGTGCTGTTGTGTTTTTTTTCACCACACAGCCAGTATGTACAGACCAAGTGAGATCCTCGGTGATGTGTTACCAAAGAACTTGAAGCCGTTCACCCTCTCAACCCCAGATCCATTGATGTCAATAGGGGTGAGCCTGTCTCTGTTCTTCCTGTAGCCCACAACCAGCTCCTTTGTTTTTGCGACATTGAGGGAAAGGTTGTTTTCATGACACCAATGTGTCAGGGTGATGACTTCTTCTGTGTAGGCTGCCTCATTATTATTTGAGATAAGGCCAATCAATCAAACAGTCATGAGTGTACAGAGAGTAAAGGAGGGGGCTTAGGACATAGCCCTGGAGGAACAACACCTTATATTCCGTCTGGGTAGCCTCCAACCTGATGGCATGAACATCGACTTCTCTAACTTCCGCTAGGCCCCACCTTCCCCTCGTACCCCATCTGTTACTTATTTTTATGCACACATTCTTTCTCTCACTCTCCTTTTTCTCCCTCTGTCCCTCTGAATATACCTCTTGCCCATCCTCTGGGTCCCCCCTCCCCCTGTCTTTCTTCCCGGACCTCCTGTCCCACGATCCTCTCGTATCCCCTTTTGCCTATCACCTGTCCAGCTCTTGGCTCTATCCCTCCCCCTCCTGTCTTCTCCTATCATTTTGGATCTCCCCCTCCCCCTCCAACTTTCAAATCCCTTACTCACTCTTCCTTCAGTTAGTCCTGACGAAGGGTCTCGGCCTGAAACGTCGACTGCACCTCTTCCTACAGATGCTGCTTGGCCTGCTGCGTTCACCAGCAACTTTGATGTGTGTTGCCCTGGAGGACTCCTGTGTTGAGGGGCAGAAGTGAAGGAGCCCATCTTGCCACCTGCCAGCGATCTGACAGGAAGTCCAGGATCCAGCTGCACAAGGCATGGGGCTGAGGTCTCGGACCACCTTGTTGAACCTGGAGGGAATTATGATGTGGAATGCTGAACTGTAGCCCAAGAACAGCATTCTCACATGAGAAGGGGGATGCTTCAGATGTGTAAGGACGCTGTGTAGAGCTGTGGTTACTGTGTCATCTGTCGATCAGTTGTGTCAGTAGGCAAATTGTAATGGGTCCAGTGCAGGTGGTAGCATGCTGCAGATGTAGTCCTTGACCAGCCTCTCAAAGCATTTGCTAATTATTGAGGTGAGTGCGACAGGACACCAGTTGTTCAGTTGGTCTTTTTAGGTACAGGGACAATGGTGGATGTTTTGAAGCAGGAGGGCACTCTACACTGGGAGAAGGTGAGATTAAAAATGTCAGTAAACACCTGCCAATTGTGCCACACACATTCTGAGTACAGTACCCGCCCTCCTATCAGATTATTTCTTCTCCAGCCCTTGAGCTTTCTCACCCACCTGGCTTCACCATCACCTTCCTGGAAGCTCCTTTCCCCTCTCCCTACCTTTTTATTCAGGCATATTCCCCCTTCCTTAGCTCTGAAGATGGGTTTCAGCCTGAAATGTTGATTATTTATTCATTTCTACAGGTGCTGCCTGACCTGCTGAGTTCTTCCGGCATTTTGTGTGTGTTGCTTTGGATTTTCAGCATCTGCCGCCTTTCTCGTCTTTGTATCTTTTAATTTTATATTTCTTTATTTTTATTTAGCAATACAGCATGGTAACAGGACCTTCTGGCCCAATGAACCTATGCAGCCCAATTACAACCATGTGACCAATTAACCTACTAACCTGGACTTCTTTGGAATGCAGGAGGAAATTGATGCATCCAGAGGAAACCCACTCTGTCATAGGGAGAATATAAAAGCTCCTTACTGACAGTGACAGAACTGAATCAGGGACACTGACACTGTAATAGCATTACCTTAACTGCCAGGCTTCCGTGCCATCCTCTTTACATTTTACTGAATGAAAAAGGTGAACGAAGGGATGGACTTGAGAGCATGAAAATTCAGTGTTCATCCCGTTGGGCTGTAGGCTTCCCAAGCAGAATATGCTCTTCTAGTTCACGTTTGGCCTTACCATGGTAGTGGAAGAACTGAAGACGGATATGAAAGGGAAGTCAAGTGATGTACTACCAGAAGCTCAGGATTGCTGTTGTTTATTGAGAGCAAGTGCTCTGCCAAAAGGTTGCCTAGTGTATGTTTGGTCTCACAATAGCTGGTCCTGTTGAGAGAAATCACGCCCAGGCAACTTCAACTCCACAAAATGAAATTTGCGGCCTGAAATGTTATGACACAGTCCCAACAGTGAGAGATCTGAATATGTTCTGCTATCATCATTTGTAAATTCAGACACTTCAATTTTGGCACACTGAGCAAAACATGACAGGAGGAGATGTCCAATTTAATCAGAGGTTATGCTCTCGTTAGGAGGACAACTTGGAGCAGAAACACCGTCTTCAGAGTGAAACTTGAATAGCATCTGAACAAGAATAAGTTTGCACAACATCTGAACAATCCCCTGTGTAATTTGTAAACATTGTATGATTGTAGGATTAGGGTACTCCAATATGGAGTAACTTCATCTTTGGAAAGATAGTGGTCCATATCCCAGAGGAAGACAAATTAATCCACCTGGGCAACTTCAAAGCTATGGTGGCAAGGGAGGCCATTGATCAGCAATAAAGGGTCAAGAAGGTTAACATCAGCACAGTCCTCTGTCTACAAAATACTTGGAGATCAGCCTTGGTTTGTCAAAGGAACAAACATAAGCTAACATGGTAACACAACTGCTACAAACATCTGATGTCTATAAAATTACATCTTCTGAATGACCGACTGCAAAGGTGCCAGCAACATATACATCGTAACAGTTTTGATGGGTTCTGGAATTTATGAAAGGACTCTTGGCTTTTCTATCAAACAGGACAAGAATAGATTGATGAGAATGACCAGCTGATAGAGAAGAAAATTATCAGGCCTAAAATATTCCTGGAATGGAAGCTTAATTGTATGTCAAGGTCTTGGATTCTATCAACCAAGATCACAAGACAAAGGAGCAGAAGTAGGCCATTTGGCCCATTGAGTCTGCTCCGCCACTCCACCATGAGCTAAGCTATTCTCCCATCTAGTTCCAATTTCCAGCTTTTTCCCCATATCCCTTGATACCCTGACTAATTAGATACTTATCAATCTCCTCCTTAAACACCCTCAATGATTGGGCCTCCACAGCTGTATGTGGCAATGAATTCCATAAATCCACGACCCTCTGCCTAAAAAAATTTCTCCTCATCTCTGTTTTAAATGGGTACCCTCTAATTCTAAGACTTAGAGGAACTTTTAATATCAACACCGTCCAACCCCGTGTTATAATAAATATCTGCTTTTCGGTTAAATGCACCAAAGTGGATAACCTCAAATTGTTCTTCATTGTAGCCATATTAGAATTGTTTGGAATTAGTTTATTACTGTCACATGTACAGTGAAAAGCTTGTCTTACATATCGTTCATACTGATCAATTAATTATACAGGTTGGAAGAAGATAGCACAACGTGACCGAAGGTGACATCCTTCAGACAGATCACGAAACTAGTGCTTTTACTACTATTTCTTTAAAATATGATTCTGCTACTACTGGAACCTGTGCTTTACATTTTGATGGAGTGTCTTTGGGCCAATTGAGCAATCTAGTGCTTTGCTGTGTCCGAGGGAGATTGGTGAGGTTTCGAGCAGAGTATGTGGCCTGGAGGCAAAGAAGCCTGGAGATGAGATGCGAGACCATGATCGACTAATTTTTTGCTGATCTAGCTGATTAAAGTGTCGAGCAAGATTAAAATCAATAAGGACGAGAGCGGAAAGCAAGTGGGTGTTCAGCGCTGTCTACTGGTGTTTGACCAGGTTTGTTTGCTGCTCCCAGAGGAAGGTGTCTGCATTTGACTGGCCTCTATCTCCCTTTTGCTCAATGGTGCTGGAGTCTTGGGCAAGTTTTAATTGACGTGGTTTGAACTCTGTAGTTTATGTTATGATTTTTCTGGTTTCTGGTTACTCCTTTTTTATTACGATATTGTTGGGCAGACTGGCTCTGTGGGCTGCAATCAATAGGCAACACAGCACTGAATTGAATTGAAGTGAATTGAACTAAACTGAACATTCCTAGACTGATTTAATGACTGAGATGTTTTATATTATGTGTTTTTCGCTCATTTTTTTGCCATTTGCACGATTTGTTTTGTGGCTGTCTATGGCAAGATGAATCTCAGGGTGATATAACCGCATACATACTTTGATAATGAATGTACTTTGAATCTTTGAATTGCACAGTGCATCATGGTAGTATAAAGTAAAATAATAATAGAATACTAAATAAAGTGTAACAAAATACAGAGAAATTGCAGTGCAGGTAGACAATTATCTGCAAGACCATGAGGCAGGTTGTGAGGTCAAGCGACCATCTTGTTATTCTTGGGAAGTATTCAATAGTCTTTTAACAATGAGCGAGACACTGTCCTTGAGCTTGGAGGTATGAGCTTTCAGGTCTTTGTCTCTTCTGCCTGATGGAAGAGTGGAAGAGAGAGGAAGTCCGGTGTGGGTTAAATCTTTGATTATGCTGGCTGCTTTTCTGAGACAGCAAGAAGAATAGAGTCCATGGAAAGGAGGCTGGTTTCTGTGATGTACTGAGCTGTGTCCGTAAGTCTCTATGGTTTCTTGCAGTCATGTGCAGAACAGTTGCCATACCAATCCATAATGCAAACAGATAGAATGTTATCTATAAAAATTAGTAATTGTCAACTGAGATGTACCAAATTTCTTTTAACTTTTGAGAAATTAAAGGCATTTGCGAGTTTTCCTATTTCCTGAAGTTCTTGACCCTCTCAACCTCAACACCATTGAGATAGACAGGAGATCTGCAATGCTCCCCTTTCTGAAGTTAATTAGCATCTTTTTTTTCTGCTGACACTGAAGGAAACTGTCATGCCACCATGTTGCAAAGCTCTCAGCTCTTTCATGTACTCTGACTTATCAGTATCTGAGATGTGGTCCATTATGACGGTATCATATGCAAACTTGTGAATGGAGTTAGAACAGAATATGGCCACACAATTGTGAGTGTATAATGAGTAAAGTAAAGGGATGAGGACATAACCTTGTGGAATGCCAGTGTTCATAATAATTGCCCAAGGTGTTGCTGCCTATCCTTACTTAATGCTCAAGAAGTTAAGGATCCAGTTGCAGAGGGAGGTGTTGATTCACAAAACTGAGTTTGGTGTTATAGTATTAAAGGCAGAACTGTATTTAATAAACAATAATCTAACCTAAGTGTCTTTACAATCCAAATGCACGAGATGGGTGTAAAGCCAAGGCATCTGCCATAACCTGTTTTGGTGGTATGTAAATTGCAGTGGGCTGAAGTTGTCTAGGCATGACCAGCTCTTGAAGCACTTCATGATGGTAAACGTAAGAATTTATTTCCTCGTTGTCCACTCACTTAGTTCGTCCACAACTCCTTTACGTCTTCCTCTATACTTGCATTCCATCTAGTTTATTATTGTTGGGGTACTTGGAAATCTGATGTTTCTTCCCCTCAGCCAAATGATTGATTATGATTGTGAAAGGTTGGGGCCCAAACACTGATGGTTATTACTAACCATATCCCACTAGTTAGTATCCTGCCACCTTGAGAAATATCCGTGTAATTCCACTCTTAGAGGCATAGAAGAGTACAGCACAGAAACGGGCCCTTTGACTAATCTAGTCCTTGCCTAACCATTTAAACTGCCTACTCCCATCGATCTGCATTGGGACCATATTCCTCCAAACCCCTACTATCAATGTATCTGTCCAATCTCTCTTAAACATTGAAGTTGAGGTTGAATGCACCACTTGCGCTGGTAGCTCGGTTCCACACTCTCATGACCCTCTGAGTGAAAAGGCTTCCCCTCATATTCCGCTTAAACGTTCCACCTTTCACCCTTAACCCATGATCTCTAGTTGTAGTGCCACCCAACCTCAGTGCAAAAAGCCTGCCTCTCTTTATCCCTCATTTTGTATATCTTATCAAATCTCCCCTTAATCTTCTATGTTCCAAGAAAGTCCTAACCTATTCCATCTTTCCATATAACTCAGATCCTCCAGTCCCAGCAACAACCTAGTAAATTTTCTCAGTGCTCTTTCAACCTTATTTGAATCTTTCCTGTCGGTTGGTAACTAAAACTGCACACAATACTCCAAGTTAGGCCTTACCAACATCCTATACAACTTCAACATAGCATTCCATCTCCTGTACTCAATACATTGATTTATGAAGGCCAATGTGCCAAAAGCTTTAATTATGATCCTATCTACCTGTGACACTACTTCAATGAATTATGAACCTATATTCCCAGATCCCTTTGTTCTACAGCACTCCTCAGAGTGAACCTTGTCAAATACCTTGCTAAAGTCTGCATAGACAACATCCACTGCCATACTTTCATCCACTTTTCTGGTAATTTCCTTGAAAAACCTCTATAAGATTGGTTAGACATGACCTACACACACAAAGTCATGCTGACTATCCCTAATCAGTCCATGTCTATTGAAATACTCATAAATCTGGTCCCTTAGAATACCTTCCATTAACTTTCCCACTACTGAAGTCAGGTTCACCAGTCTATAATTTCCTGGTTTATTTTTAGACCCTTTCTAAACAGCAGAACATTAGCCTCTGCTGGGGTCCCTCCAATTTCTGTACTTGCTTCCCACAAGGTTCGGGGGAATGCTTTGTCAGGCCATGGGAATTTATCCACCCATACTTGCCACAAGACAGTAAACACCTCCTCCTCTGTAATCTGTATAAGGTCCATGAAGTTGTTGCTGCTTTGCCTCATTTCTATAGACTCTGTGTCTTTCTCTTGTGTAAATAGAGAAAAATCAATTCAAGATCTCCTCCGTCTCTTTTGGTTCAGCACATAGATAACCATTCTACTCTTCCAGAGGACCAATTTTCTCCCTTGCAATCTTTTTGCTCTTAACATATCAATAGAATCCCATAGGATTATCCTTCACCTTATGTGCTAACGCAACCTTGTGCCTTCTTTTAGCCCTCCTGATTTATTTCTTAAGTATTCTTTTGCATTTCTTATACTCCTTAAGTACCTCATTTGTTCCTACCTGCCTATACCTGCTATGCACCTCTTTTTTTCTTAACCGGGGGCTCAATATATCTTGAAAACCAAGGTTCCCTAAACCTGTTATCTTTGTTTTATTCTGACAGGCACATACAGCCTTTGTACTCTCAATTTCACTTCTGAGGGCCTCCCACTTATCATGTATAACTTTGCCAGAAAACAGCCTATCCTTTCAGATACCATCAAAATTGACCAATTTGGAATCTCAACCCAAGGACCAGACCTACCTTTTTCCATATTTACTTTAAAACCAATGGCATTATTATCATTGGATATAAAGTGTTCCCCTACACAAACTTCTGTCACCTGCCCTTTCTCATTCCCAAATAGGAGATTAAGTATCGCCCACTTTCCTGTCAGGATTTCTACGTACTGATGAGGGAAACTTTCCTGAACACATTGGACAAAGTTAATCCCATCTAGTCTTTTTATAGTATGGGAGTAGCAGAAGGAAAACAATAAATAAACTGTGTGTGTGGGGGGGGGGCGTGGTTGGGAAGAATCTACCTACAACTTTTTTTTTCATACAAGCCTCCTCCTTGAAGAGCTAAAGCCTCAAAATCTCAACTCTAAATCTGTCCGCTCCAAAGATGGCTGTTCTGCTTGCCCTTGCCTTATTTTAATTTGTTCTTGCCAATTAATCCCAATTGTTGATTGTCCACTGTTCAAAATGCCAAGCTACTATGAGTCTATGCCTTATGTACTCATTCGGCAAACCTGAGTGAGCTACATCTTCTCGTGCTTCAGATCTCTGATTGGCCGCTGCTCAAAAAAAACTTCCGGCTTTCTGTCTGATGACCAATTTTCAGTCTATGTCAGTACATTGCTCCATCTTTCATGTGCTCTACCCTTGTGAACTAATTTCCCCTGTAACACCTGGTACAAAGCCCTCCAGTACCCAAATACATGACATCCATTGGTTCCCTCTTATCTATTCCAGTAGGTTACTCAGACACAATTTTCCTTTTATAGGTCCATGTTGATTCTGCACAATTCTGTTATTCTTTTCAAAGTGTTCTATCATTCCTTCCTTCATTATAGATTAATGGATTTTCCCTACTACTAACAGTAAACTGACAGGTTGCTAATTCCTTATTTCCTCCCTCCCTCCTTTCTTAAATAGTAGGATCATATTTGCTCTTCTCCAATCCACAGGAACAATTGCAGATAACCAGCGCATCCACTATCTCTAAAATCATTCTTTTTAACACCCTCAATAAAATGATTGGATTCTTCGAACATTTCAGCTTTCAAGCTCACCAACTCCTTTAATACAGTTTTTTTTTGGACTAATACTTATTCCTTTCGGTTTCTCATTCTTGCAAGTACATTTAACATCCACATTCATTTATCAACACAGCATCTTAATAAAAAAAAATGGGACCGGGTGCATCTTTAGGTAGATGGTTTAAATAACACATTTGAATTATCCCTTCTTTCAATAACTAAATCAGGTGAAGGATTCTGCTGGCATCTGGTTTGCACAGCTGCATTTTCACATATTGCCAGTGACAGGCTCCCTTGTGTTTTGAACTAGAGATTGGATACAGATTGTGGAAATTAAGAGAAAGCAATTTGGGATCTGTCTGGAATCGGTAAGAGAAGAGTGTTCCAAGCAGGGTCATTCTCTGTAACTTGGGGATAACAATTGCTTCTTTCACTTGTCTGACATTGATGTACAAATTATAAGTTCCACTAACCAAAAATCAGTTTCCAAGTGGATATTTGATTGCTGAGATCAGCCACTGCTGTCAAAAGTATTTCTAAGATGTTGTCCTGCAAACTGGTTATGAATACATAATGTTTGTATTTTAAATTTCAACTGCCCGCTATCCGCATCTTTCTGCCAACACTTTTTCACATGCAGTGTTTTGCTCATTTTCAGATCTTTATTAGATTAAATTGTCTAACTAATGTAATTTTAAAATTAAATGTTTCATTGCAGATTATGTTTCAAGCTTATGATGCATTTAACCTACTCCTGATGTTTTATGCTGTGTTGCTGAGGTTAATTCTGTGCCTTGCCTGTATCTAGCCCATTTTCTTTGTGTTGTTTTTATAAATGGGCAGCAATTAGCAAAAGAGACACAAGACTTGCAGATGCTGAGATCTGGAGCAACGCTCAAAGTGCTAGAGGAACTCAGCAGGTCAAGCAGCATCAATGGAGTGAAATAGGAAACCGACATTTCAGGTCAAGATCTTTCACGTGGACCAGTTGACTGTCCACTTACCTTACTAAATGCTGCCCAACCTGCTGAGTTCCTCCAGTTTTTAATGTGTTGAGCTATCTTTGCAATGGTTTGCTTCTACATTTCAAACAATGGGTGTTGGCAATATCCAAACATAGAACAAAATTAAGTGTACTGTTTTGAGTGCTTCAAACCTGGCCACTGTGTCACACTGTTTCATAAATTCAGAGTGCAAGAAGGAATAGTATTTTAGGTTCCTTTTAAAACATTTGACAGAAATATTCTTATGAATTTAAACACTCAAGTATTTCCAACATGAAATATTAAATAACTGGCAATTTAAAAAAAAAATCAGGTTGATGGGTGTCATGCAGTTTAATGTTGTTTGACTACCTTTTCCAAAACTACAAGTTAGTTTTAAAGAAGAATATTCAACATTTTAGTTGCTATGGCTTAATTAAATGAAAGCTACTTCTAACAAAGTCTCCATAGTGTCTTTTATCAAGGTTCTAATGAGCAACTTGTCTTCATTAGGAAGTTAAGACTCTCCAGACTAAGATAGGAAGTTTCCTTTCTAGTATTATGCAGGCTCTTATGTAAGATAGTGTGTAAGAAGATTATGCACTAAGATAAGTTCTTTTTAACAAAGGTCAAGTTTAGAGCGATACCATAAAGTACCAGCGAAGAAAACAGGATCTAGCAGAGAAAGAAGTAATTCTGTTCAATCAAATTCCATCTATTTCACAGCCAACACTAGGACTAAGAGCAATGCTGAAACAG
Source organism: Mobula birostris (assembly GCF_030028105.1). Lineage (NCBI taxonomy): Eukaryota > Metazoa > Chordata > Chondrichthyes > Myliobatiformes > Myliobatidae > Mobula > Mobula birostris. Next base: position 157,796,986 of record NC_092370.1, read on the forward strand.
AGAGTGAAGAAGGGTGAGTGAAGTATTACACTGAATTGTGATCAAATGTGCGCCTATGTGCATTTCAAGTTAATGGACTGAGAAATACAAAATTATTCAGTAATATTATTTCATACTGTTAGGCGTATGTGACCATTATAATAACGTTTACACTGCTTTATTTTCAGCCTGAGTACTAGTGGGCTATTTGTAAAAGCAGAAGAGAGTGAAAATATTTAGCTGGTTAAGAAATGAAAAAAAAATGTTTCAGTTCAATGAGCTTTCATTAGAACCCATTGACTTTTTTTTAAAGTAAGTAGTGCAAAAGCAGAAGTAAGGAAACAGTAGCGAGGGTAGTGTTCATGGGTTCAATGTCCATTCAGAAATTGGATGTCAGAAGGGAAGAAACTGTTTCTGAATCGTTGAGTGTGTGCCTTCAGATTTCTGTACCTCCTTCCTGATGGTAACAAAGAGAAGAGGGCATGTCCTGGTCAGAGGGGTCCTTAATAATGAACGCCGCCCTTTTGAGGCACCGCTCCTTGAAGATGTCTTGGATAATATGGAGGCTAGTGTTCATGATGGAGCTGACTAATTTTACAACTCTCTGCAGCTTACTTTGATCCTGTGCAGTAGCCTCTCCATACCAAATGGTGATGCAGCTAGTTAGAATGCTTTCCACAGTACATCGATAGAAATTTGCAAATGTCTTAGGTGAAATACCAAATCTCCTTAAGCTCCCACTGCAATATAGCTGCTATTTTGCCTTCTTTATTGCTGCATTGATATTTTAGGACCAGGTAAGGTCCTCAGAGATATTAACACCCAGGAACTTGAAATTGCTCACTTTCTCCACTTCTGACCCCTCTGAGGACTGGTATGTCTTCCCTCGTCTTCCCTCATCTTACCCTTTCTGAAGTCCACAACACTGATGTCTGACTTGCTGAGTATTTCCAGTAATATTGATGCAGGGATAATGTTTCTCTTGTCTGAAGTGTATCAAACCGGGGTCACAAACTCAAATAACTCGGTGTTAAATGACAAACACCTTAAGAAGGAACTTCTTCAACCCAAATGATTTGTGTAAGGTTAATTGTTAAATATGTCTAAAATAAGATCGATGCGTTTTTGGATATTAAGAGAATGGAGGTATATGGAGTTAGAACAGGAAGGTCTTGCTGAGGTAAATGAGCAACACTAGGAATGGAAATGAGGAAAGGGTGAATGAAATGAGATGATTCACAAGTTTAATAGTAAACGATTATTTCTTCCAAGGAGCATTGGAAGGAAACGTAGAAATAGACAGCCTTTGAATTGAGATTCACCTGTAGATTCTTCAGCATTTGTGGGTATCAAGGTAGAGAATTAGACTTTATTTTAAGAAATGGACTAAGCATTATTTCAAAGACATCATCAGGAATCCTTGTCAGGTGATGAAGTCAGAAGTTTGGATGATTCGATCTCTTAACAAGTATCCCTACCCAAGGTTAGGAAACTCTGGGGAGAGTAAGGCATTATTCAGGTCAATAACTTTTCATCAGAATCCAAAAATATTAGAATTTTAACTTGAAGGCTAAGTATTTTCTACTAAGTAGAGTTGGTGGAAATATTTGAGTACATGCAGTTGAGGAGGTTATGGTTGGTAGATGGGGAAACTACAAAGGAAAGATCTTGAATAAGGTAGAAGGCAAAAATAATCATCTTGTGTCCATCCACCAAAGTCAGAGATCTTTCCATTGATAGGAACAATGCAAGGCTTTAGATTTGTTTTTGGCAAGATTCCAGACTGTAATATCATATACTCCGTGCACCATTTTGGTTTTTAAACAGTCTTCCTCACTATAATTGCAGGTATTAGATTTTGACCATTTGATATGTATATATGCATTTTGGGGCCTCTGGGATGGTAATGGGGTGGGAAGGGACTGCTGCTATGCTATCCCTTTGGTTGATTTTAATGTTCATGATGAGCCTATTGTTATGGACTTCAAATTGTACATGCCACAATTTTCCACTAGTGAATATAGGGGATCGTAAACACAAAATAATCTGCAGATGCTGGGGTCAAAGCAACACTCACAACATGCTGGAGGAACTCACCAGGTCGGGCAGCATCCGTGGAAAAGATCGGTCGACATTTCGGGCCGGAACTCTTTGCTTCCAGCCCGAAACGTCGGCCGATCTTTTCCATGGATGCTGCCCGACCTGCTGAGTTCCTCCAGCGTGTTGTGAGTGAATATAGGGGTATTCCTAGCGGATTATCGGCACCCAATTGCCCACCATTGAGAACATCTACCATAAACACTCACAAAAAATGCTGGTGGAAGGCAGCAGGCCAGGCAGCATCTATAGGAAGAGGTACAATTGACATTTCAGGCTGAGACCCTTCGTCAGGACTAACTGAAAGAAGAGATAGTAAGAGATTTGAGAGGGGGAGGGGGAGATCCGAAATGATAGGAGAAGACAGGAGGGGGAGGGATGGAGCTAAGAACTGGAAAGTTGATTGGCAAAAGGGATGCGAGGCTAGAGAAGGGAGAGGATCATGGGATGGGAGGCCTAGGGAGAAAGAAATGGAGGGGGGGGAGACCCAGAGGATGGGCAAGGAGTTATAGTGAGAGAGACAGAGGGAGAAAAAAGAGAGGGAAAAAAGGGGGAAAGAAAAAAAATTAATAATAAATAAATAAGGGCTGGGGTATGAAGGGGAGGTGGGGCATTAACAGAAGTTAGAGAAGTCAGTGTTCATGCCATCAGTTTGGAGGCTACCCAGACGGAATATAAGGTGTTGTTCCTCCAACATGAGTGTGGCTTCATCTTGACAGTAGAGGAGGCCGTGGATAGACATATCAGAGTGGGAATGGGACGTGGAATTAAAATGTGTGGCCACTGGGAAATCCTGCTTTCTCTGGCGGACAGAGCGTAGGTGTTCAGCGAAACAGTCTCCCAGCCTGTGTTGGGTCTCACCAATATATAGAAGGCCCCCCCCTTCTTTCTCCCTCAGCCTCCCGTCCCATGATCCTCTCCCTTCTCTAGCCTCGTATCCCTTTTGCCAATCAACTTTCTAGCTCTTAGCTCCATCCCTCCCCCTCCTGTCTTCTCCTATCATTTCGGATCTCCCCCTCCCCCTCCCACTTTCAAATCTCTTACTATCTCTTCTTTCAGTTAGTCCTAACGAAGGGTCTCAGCCCAAAATGTCGACTGTACCTCTTCCTATAGATGCTGCCTGGCCTGCTGCGTTTCACCAGCAGTTTTTCTGTGTGTTGCTTGAATTTCCAGCGTCTGCAGATTTCCTTGTGTTACCATAAATGCTGGCTGGGCAGGGCGAAAAGCATTATCAAGGGTGCATCTCACCCTAACTATGGACTTCTTACTCTCCTCCCATCTGGTAAGCGCTACAGGAGCCTCCACTCCTGCACCAGCAGGCTCAGGAAGAGCTTCTTCCCTGAGGCTGTGATCCTGCTGAACCTCACATCACAGCGTTAAGCAGTACTGCACCCATATTGTACTGTCTCAGTACTTTTATATTTGTATACTGTAGCACTTATTTTTTATTTGCAGTTATTTTGCAAATAACACTATTCTTTTGCACTTCTGGTTAGATGCTAATTGCATTTCATTGGCTTTGTATCTGTACTTGGCACAATGACAATAAAGTTGAATCTAATCTAATCTATTTGGGTCATTTTGAGAAAGCTCCTGTGAAATTCCAGGCAGTTTTTTTTTATAGTGTTCTGCAGCAGAACATTTGAATTCAGAGATTATGTCAGCCTCTTTTGCTTGCATGATGTTTAATAGGGCGTGGCTGATATGGATGTAATTTAAGCACATTACTGCCTACCCTGGTAATGTTCACCCCTTTTGCTTAATTTCCATTTGAACCTGTACTAAGTATATTCAATGACACCACTTCTACCGCCCTTTGAGAAAGTGTCTAACCATTTGAGTGAGAAGGAAATAAATACCTGGTATAAGTTGCAAAAAGTCACCTCTACATTTTAAACAGGCAACATTTAAAAAAAAGTTGTGATCCTATCCCCTCTGTTTTTCACTCTCCACCCCCCCCCCATTTAAGATTACACAGCAGTACAACTTGCTTCAACACAGCTTTAGTGACTGGGGTTCAATCGTGATCTTCAGTATTATGTGTGGGATTTGCGCATGCTCCCTTTGACTGTATAGATTTCTACTTGGTCCTGTGGTTTCCTCCCACATCCCAAAGGCTTGCAAGTTGTTAGGTTAATTGCTCATGGTAAATTGCCCCTAGTGTGTAAGTGACTGCTGAGACGTGGAGGGAGTTGCTGGGACTCTTGGTAAAAATAGGTTCCAGGACGATGTGATTGCTCTGCAAGTTGACATCAACTTCATGGGCTGTAATGGCATCTACTACATCATAACAAATACCTTGCTGTTAACACCTCTCTGGATTGTGCCAATATCTTTCATTCTCTGGTTCTTTTTCTATTACTACCTGTAGCTCACAGCAGCAATATTTCTGGTATTAATCCATCAATAGTGTGCAAATAACTAGTTATGATTTTACTGATGTCTTTCATTATGGAGTCAATTATTTTCACATTGGCAGAACATTTCCATTATTTATGAGAGTAACATGCAGTGCACATGGATAGATGTACCCACAACCCCATTCGCACCCCTCTGCCATCCTGTTACTTATTTTGAATTTGCAGTCTTCTGAGTGATGGTTTTACTACTTATTGTCTGAATTAGATTCTTGTGAGAGTTTGCGTTTAAGGGTTATGCAGTGAGTAAGATGAACTAATACTTGGCCTTTTGTTCACATCATGAAAGTGATTAACCGCTGATTTAAATGTTTTTTAAAGTTGGTTACCACATAGAAGCATTTAGCTTAGCTAATACTGAAGTGATTTAAATGATAAACAATGTTTAGATTGCTGTTCCTTAATTGCTAAAATCTGATCAAATTTCTTTGTTACTGACGTAGTTTTAATGTATTGAATTAACACAGTGCTGCAAGATCTACTGAAATGTCTTAAAGCTTACAGTCAGCTCAGACTCTAAATCATTAGTCATAAATCATTATGTAACCTGGTTTAAAGCCATAAGTATTACTTAAGTTCCAGGTTCTCTATCTGGCCTGAGTAGTGGTTATTAATCTCAGTTAGTTTAGAGGTTAGGGACAGAACAATTAGCAGAAGAAATCTAGCTTTGGTTTCAGTTTGGAACACAGACCAATGACTTTTTGATGAACCAAATGCTGATATGATCAGTGTCAGTTTTGGCAAGGTGCTTAGGAAATTTGTGCTAGCAATTGTGTCAATATCTGCAGGAAGAGAATACAGATAACAAGTAGAAAAGTATTTCTTACACTCATGTTTGAACCAGGTCAACTGTGATTCACAATAAATATAGACAGTTAAAAGTCTTGCTTTGATAAATGTAGGGACAGGTTTCCAGTTTGCCACCAAGGCATAACATTGACTTTGGATATGTGCACAGGGCATATTATGTAATTGAATTTTTTTTATATGTATGATTTTTGTTTTAAATATATGCCAGACTGTCCACAGTGCTAGTCTTACATATAGAAAGTAAATGAACTGAAGATCCACTCCTGATTTGTACATCTTTCACTCATTATACTCACTAGTATTGTGTCTGCTGTGGAGACCTTCAGGTTTCTGGGTGTCACAATCTCCCAGGACCTGAAGTGGACACCCAACGTGGACACTCTGATCGAAAAGGCTCAGCAGAGGTTGTATTTCCTGTGTCAACTCAGGAGGTACAACCTGCCTCAGGAGCTGCTGATTCAATTCTATTCAGGAATGATCCAGTCTGTTCTCTGTTCGTCCATCACTGTCTGGTTTGGATCAGCTACCAAACAAGACAAGAATAGACTCCAAAGAACTGTCAGGGCTGCGGAAAGGATTATTGATGTGAAGCTACCCTCGATCCAGGACTTATATGCATCTAGAGTCAGGAAGCGAGCAAGCAGCATCATTGTAGACCCATCACACCCTGGACATCACCTGTTCCAACTCCTTCCTTCTGGTTGGTGCTTTAGATCACTGTATGCCAGGACAAATAGATACAAGAACAGTTTCTTTCCATATGCCATCAGTCTTATGAACACTTGAATTTTAGTCTATTATAAACCAAGTCCACCTGTCCATACACAGGTATACCTCATTGTATATAGTTCAGGATTATTTGCACGATTGTTTTGTTTGCTTTTTGATTCTGTACAGCGAGAGCTCAGGGAAACCAGCATCAAATTCCCTGTATGTGCCCACGTACTTGGCAATAATAAAGGATTCTGATTCTGATCTTTCAAAAGTGGGAAAAATCAGATGATAAGAATGGGATCCTATTAATGACTTAATGGATGCAATGCATTTGACAGAATAACATTAACTGGATAAAGTATTGCTGATTACCGGGCAAAATAATCAATGAATTTAGACAGAATACAAGAAATTGAGGTATTCTGTTCAATTAGTTTCCCTCTATAATTTTAGTTTCACTTAATATCAATGCTGATACTGATTTTTGCATGTGTTTAGCTCTTTGATTTTGATGTGCATTAATGCAAAACATTCTCATTCTCACTCTCATTTTTACAGTTGACTGAGAAATGTCAAATGTGTGTGTGTATATATATCAGTAATAGTTGTTCAGTGCTGCTTATCAGAAACCAAAATAAAATGACCTATAGGGGGAGTTTTCATTTTTTTATTTGGCATTGGTAACTGACTTCCATCAGTAATTTTATTATCCCATTGACCTTTCCATTGTAATCCATCCACTTTTGCAATTGTTATGCAAGTTTCAATGTTCACTTTGTAGGAAATTGAGAACAAGAGGGAATCATTGAATTTTCTTGCCATTACCCATAGTAAGCTGCTGATGTAGCCCAGTCTTCTATTTCTAATCATTTCTTTATTTGCATAATAATTTTCTTATTGTGAGGTTATGAAAGCAGGAAATCTGTATTCACAACATAATTTTCAAAACCAAGAATTGAAAATATTCTGCTCAACTTTGAAAACAGGATGTGAATTAATGTCTGTGTATCAAATATCTCATAAAATCACTACAGAAAAACATTACAGGATGCTATCAATAAATGTTCTTTAATAGTGGAAACATTAAACTATAATGCATTCATTTGTTCTTTCACCATGAGAAATCAAAAAAAATATTTTTTTAAATTTGTGAGGTTTTGTTCTAATAATTATGGAAAGACCACTTCCTCTGTAGTGTTGGTCACTACAGGCTACTAAGCGAAATTGTCAGACAGAGGTTAGATTGAATTTCTTTGCACTGAAACTTAGTGACCATGACGTAGTTGAAGCATCTTTTAAAGAATTCGAATAGTTAAACCTTTGAAGTAGAACGTTGTTCATTTACAGAAAGAGACTTTGTTCTGAAAGTGAATGTTGGCCAGATTCATCTGATTTCCTACTATAAACTTTGATTCTGCATATCCTTGACTATAGAGTATAAATTATCTTAACTGGTATTAAGTTGAGAATCTGTTCAGAGTGGAAATTAATACATGGATAATAGATCTGAGTTTAACAGTTTGAATTGAACTTGAATTTTAAAAAATTGTGAAAAAACTAATTTCAGCAAACTTAAAACTACTTCTTAAAGGCATAACAGAGTTTTTCTGAAGAGGGAGTCTTCATTGTAAGCCAAAAACTATATCATTTCTGACAACAAAGATGCATAAACCAGTTCTTGCTGTTGCACAGAATGTATTTAAATAGTCTGAGTGAAGAGTTTGGCCAGAATGGGAATTCTTTGTGGAGTGGGAAGGAATTGTCAGTTATTTCCAGTGCTTGTGGTTTATGCAATTTGAAATTGGAAGTATTTAAGATTTTGTCCGATGACTTAAGGCATAAAGGATTTTAAGCATTTTGGCAAACTAGATTCAAAACTGGCTTGGCATGGGAGACAGGATAGTGATGGATGGGTGCTTTTCTGACTGGAAGATCATAACAACAGGGATTGATTGGTGGTGGTATCTTTGTTTGCTGAAACATTCAAGTCTGGCATCTCTGGACCACAGAAATTGCCCCAGTCATTTTGCTCTGAGCAGGATAAATGTACTTATAAAGTTTTGACATTCCCTGGGTCATTCACATAAACATTCCAGGAAGTTGGGAATGCTGTCAGCTGAGATCATAGTCAGTTGAGATTGCAAAAGTTACATTGATAGATTAAATAGCCATAGATTAGTATTGATTTTAATTACATTTAGATTTTACTTAAAATTAATTAATTGAAGAGATGTGTACCCCCATGCAAAACCTGTCAGATCATGGGAGTTGCCGGACTATGGAATGCTGGATTAGAGAGTTTCAACCTGATTAGGTTGAGAATGTAGGAGATTAGTATGTTTGCAGACAAGACAAAAAAAATTCTGGAGTCATAGATAACAAAGGTTACTCAAAGATACAAGAAGATATGGATCAAAGGAAAGTTGGGCAGAGTGGAGACTATGGAGGGCTGTAGTTATAGGGAGTGATTGGATAGGCTGGGTTTATTCTCATTGGAATGTGGGAAGCTGAAGAGTGACCTTAAGGAGGTTTATAAAATTATGAGGCACATGGATAGCATAGATAAAATCATTTTTCATGAAGTCTTGCATTTAAAAAAAATCTCAAATTTAAGATGATGGGGGAGAAATTTAAAAGAAGATATAAGGATATTTTTCATATACACAATGGTGGTTAACTAGAGGAGGTGATGGAGACCAGTACAATTACAATGTTTATAAGACTTGGACAGTAAAGACATGGAGGGAGATGAGCCTAACTGGACAAATGGGATTAGCATAGATGTGCATCACAGCATGGAAGAAGTGAACTAAAAGTGCCTATTTCTATGTGCTATGGTTCTGTAATTTATATTTTTTGCAAATTAGTAATAAAAAAATAACAGATTCATAAGAAAAAAATATGGATATAGTGCAATGTGTGCTTCAAGAGGACTACATTCTTGTTGTAGTTTGGAGGTTTTATGCCTCAGCGACCTGGAGAGCTATGTTGGCTGGAGTCGGGACTTAATGTTTTGATTCTTTGTAGGGTCACCCATGGCAAACAGGGCAAAGGGTAAGTGCCAGACTAAGAGTGGTCCACTGGTCCTCCAGGTTTGGTTGGGGGGGGGGGGTTCAGCTCAGGGTTAACAACCCTGACAGATAAAACAAAATTGTTACAGAAACAGCAATGAAGAATCCTTCTACATCTGACTATGATGTTATTTCTGAGTTTCCACCCGGAATTTACACTGCCAGAGATGGAGGACCTTCGTTGCTGCCAGAAGTGCCAGCTGCGTAATGGGCAGTAGTGAGAAAGTAAAGATGTGTGCCTGAGCTGCACATATTAGTCACTTCCATTGGGAAGTGCAGTGTTTTTGTTCCCTCATATGTTAAAACCTTAGAGTAGCAAGAGACACATTTTAAATTCCTTCTTAGCTTCTCACTGTGAAAGTGAGCAAATGAATGTGTTAAAGTTCAATTTTTCCACAATAAAGAGATTAATTAAAAGTTTTTCAGCAGTGATTAATTGAGGTGTTTATATTTAAGACAGATTCTCGTGCTGTTTTTCATGAGCCTGTTTTTTGCTAATATTCATAGTTTTTGGTTTTGAAAATCATGTTTTGATACAGATTTCCTGCTCTCAATAAGCAAGCTGTTTTCCAAAATGACATTCTTTTTGGCAAGACAACATTTATTGTAAGCCTTTCATTGGTCCTAAACTAGAAGTTTGGTCTCTTAGATGGGAGTTAAAAGTTAATCACATCGCTGTGTCTGGAATCAATTATAAACCAGACCTATAAGGATGGTAGATTTCCTTCTCTGAAAGACAAGGGTATAACAAAAGAAACAGAAGCAGGAGCAAACAACAGGAATTCTGCAGATGCTGGAAATTCAAGCAACACACATAAAAGTTGCTGGTGAACGCAGCAGGCCAGGCAGCATCTCTAGGAAGAGGTGCAGTCGACGTTTCAGGCCGAGACCCTTTGTCAGGAGCAGGTTATGTGTTTGTTTGAGCCTGCTCTGCCTTTCAATAAGGTGATGATTTATTCTGTAGCTATTCCATTTTCCTCCTTGATCCTATTTCCTCATTCTCCTAGTTTCCAAAAAATAACTCTTCAAAGCCTAACCATATTATATCATCAGAAGATGTAAAAATTAAGAATATTTTCTACAACTGGATAGTTCTGAACTAGCCATCTGTAGAAAAGTGTCTCTTGACTTCTGTTTGTCAATACCTCTTAGAATCCTTTTTCATCTCAGTATCATTTATCACTCTTTCACATTTAATTAAGATTAGGTGCTCACTTCTCTTGGGACAGGAATCATTCTATTGAATCTGTATTACACTGATTGCAATGCATGTGTATATTAAGTTAGGTAGGAGGAGCAAAAATTAGCTCAGTATTTCAAATAATGCTCTTGCTAAAGCCCTATGCAATTACAGCAGAACTTTGACCAACTGCATGGAGTTACTTTTACCTACATTCTTGATGTATGACAACATTCCCTCTCAGACCATAAGACATAGGAGAAGAATTAAGCCATTCGTCCCATTGAGTCTGTCCACCATTCCATCATGGCTGATTTATTATTCCTCTCAACCCCATTTTCCTGCCTTCTCCCAATAGCCTTTGACACCCTGACTAATCAAGAACTAAATAACTTGGCCTCCACAGCCACCTGTGGGAATGAGTCCCACATATTTCACTACCTTCTAGCTGAAGAAAGTTCTTCTTATCTCTGTTCTTGAATAGAATAGAATTTTATTGTTATTGCATAAGACAATGAGGTTACAGCGCTACTCCAGTCTCTGCAAAACAGATATTTACAAATCATGTGGTACAGCATATTTTTTTAAAAATCCCATTTTACATGCAACTAGTGACTTCGGTAGTCAATAATACTTGAAGGGTATTGGCAAGCTGGGGTGTATCATTATTCAGCTGCGCAACTGCCCTAGGGAAGAAGCCGTTTTTCAGCAAATGGATGTCCCTGTAGTTTGAGGCTGTGCCCTCTTGTCCTACACTCATCCTCAAGGAAACATCTACCTCCATCCACTCTATCCAAACCTTTCAATATTTGATAGGTTTCAATGAGATCTCATCTCATTCTTCTAAACTCCAGGCTGAAGGCCATCAAATGCTTCTCGTACATTAACCCTTTCATTCCTGGAACCATTCTCGTGAAACTCCTCTGGACCCTTTCCATCATTTCTTAGAGAAGGGGCCCAAAATTGTTCTCAGTACTCCAAGTGTGGCCTGACCAATACCTAATACTCTTGAAACAACCCTCCAAGAGCTTGCTATACACTATTTACAAGTTTCCTGCTATGTTTAAATAAAATTGCTTTGCTATTCTTTAACCGGGGATTAAGTCTCCATGCTTTCACAAATGATATTCTTCTTCAATATCTTATTTGGCTAAATCCCTTTGAGGTGCCTTTGGTCTTCCTCGCGCCACACTTGCAACATTCTTTGCAGTTTTAATATCCAAATATCTGCAGTGGTGCTAGAAAATTTGTGATCAGCTGGATCACTTTACTCATGGATTTTTTTATTTTATAGTGATGTGCATGGTAGTTAAAGATTTTCAAACTTTTTTCCACTGGGAAACCTTTTAATCTAATGTCCCAATCCACCCAGATCAACTGGGTTTATTTAATATCAAGACTAAATATCTCTTGTAAAAACAAATTGTCAGATAGTTAGCACTTTTACTTAGAAGATCCATTATTATGAGATTTTTAACTAATTTTTGTATCATTACCCAAGATTAGCCTGCCCCAGTTGATCTTATGACATCGTTTTAGAAACAATTTAGAAACTCATTGTTTCTTTCTCTGAACTCATCCCTTAAATTAGTCTAGCAAGGTTTGTGGCCCTTGCAATTATTATAAGAACCTTTACCAGGCATTTTTCTTATTTTTTGATTAAGTTTCTGTTGTGATGGGCTACGTTGTCTGTTATCTCCACTAGTATTGACTTTTCTGGCCAAATTCAGGTGGTTTTTACAACAGTTTTATAGTTTCACCAGTATTGTACAGAGTAAGAAAATGCAGCAATTAAGAGTAAGGATCCAAAGCAACTGATGCAATTGATCAGTCGCAATGTGTTGATAGGATGAAGGCTGTCAAAAGGTCAGCTAATACATTTGGAACAGAAGGCTATGCAGTGTGACTCTTTGTAAGACGGATTGAGAGTCTCATGATAATGGAATACTTTGTGTCAGAATGAGAGATATCTTAAAGTGGCTTGGAGAAATTAGAGAATGGGAAACTGAGAAACCTACCATGTTGAAGTGAACAACATGGAAATGGACTAGAAGGTGATACTTATTGACAGGAAACAGGAGCAAGGACAAGTATTAAAAGAAAACCTTGTGGATTGTTTCTTGCACTGTTAAAAAATAGGCATGGGGATATTCGGATCAGCAAATAGATGCCTATTTGTTGAATATGGTGTTTTCAACTGGCGTGCTGAGTTTCCAGCAGGTAGACAAGGCGAGGTACAGCAGAGGAATTTTCCTATCAAAACTAACAGGCCCACTCTCAAATTGATTTGAAAACAAATTAAGCCATGATCCCGGAATTCCACCTTTCACTCAACAATAAAATGTCCCAATATTCATGTGTTCAAAAACAAATCTACAGTTCATTAAATGTAAACAAATTGTTAACAGTTAAATATTTTTAGATCAACTCAATATAAATAAAATTAATACCTTGTACCTGCAGTGCTTAGAGTGAAATCATTAGTTTGCTGTGCTTCTTAACAGATATAAGAATCAATTTTATTCACCGTACACAGTGAATTTAGGTTGATTGGGCCATGGGTTAATCTGGGTAGCTGTTTATTTGGAATACTGTGCTGCTTAATTGGGGCAGGAGACTATTGACGAACAGTTTCTAGTTAGTATTAATCGCATGCACTTGCATGGCCATTAGACATACACCATGCTTCGAGCAAACAGTCTTTAAATAGTGTCAGTTTTGTGTGTCTGTGTTCAAAAAGCAGTGACTTTTATCACTGATAGTTGGTGAGAAATGAGTAGTAAGAAAATTCAAAACTATTCTGCTCATCACTGTTTCAAGAAACACACACAAAATGCTGGAGGAACTCAGCAAGTCAGGCAGCATCTATGTGAAGAAAGTACAGTTGTCGTTTCAGCAAGAATTCAGGTTTGGGAAATGACAGAAATATCTAGGACTGAAAGTGAAATGATTTCACTACTTCCAAGTTATGAAGAATTTAAAGGTATTGGTAATAATCTTGAATATTACAATGAAAATGAAGACTTTGAGGATACAATCATTAACAGCATTCTGTGAAGGCAGTCCATTTTTGCTACACCAGTGTTTTTACTGATTTTGTTCATTTACAGTCAAAATAACAAGACATGAATGAATTCCTCTGTCAATAAATAGTAGGAGCTAATACAGTTTTATAGTACTGTAGAAGTATTGGTACTGTTCTAATTTGTTTTGTATTTCATTTAAACACATTTGTTACTCAGTTTGTTTTTTTAATATGACTTTTTAACTATTTCTATGAAACTTCAGTTAATTGGGACAGTCACTTAATTGGGCCAAAATGTGCTGGTCCCGATGTGTCCTAATTAACCAGAATCCACTGTACATTTGTGTGTGCAGTGGATTCCAATTAATTAGGACAAAGGTTAATTGGGGCAGCAGCTTATTTGCAACAACTCATAATGAACAAAAAACGAATTGAAAATATGGCCAGGATTCATTTTGTTTATTTAGGACACTATGCCATTTAACTGGTTGACGAACAGTCACATTCACTTGTGTGGCCATTAGACACTACTTTATTGTCGCCAAAAAATTGATACTAGAGCATACAATCATCACAGCGATATTTGATTCTGCGCTTTGTGCTTCCTGGAGAACAAATCGATAGTAAATATTAAAAATTTATATTATAAATCATAAATAGAAAATAGAAAAGGAAAAGTAAGGTGGTGCAAAAAAACCAAGAGGCATTTCTGGATATTCAGAGGGTACAGCCCAGATCCGGGTCAGCATCCGTTCAGTAGTCTTATCATAGTTGGAAAGAAGCTGTTCCCAAATCTGGCCGTACAAGTCTTCAAGCTCCTGAGCCTTCTCCTGGAGGGAAGAGGGACAAAAAGCGTGTTGGCTGGGTGGGTCATGTCCTTGATTATCCTGGCAGCACTGCTCCGACAGCGTGCAGTGTAAAGTGAGTCCAAGGACGGAAGATTGGTTTATGTGATGTGCTGCGCCGTGTTCACGATCTTCTGCAGCTTCTTCCGGTCTTGGACAGGACAACTTCCATACCAGGTTGTGATGCACCCTAGAAGAATGCTTCCTATGGTGCATCTATAAAAATTAGTGAGGGTTTTAGGAGACAGTTTTTAAATAGCATCAGTTGTGTGTGCTTGTGTTATGTTATCCATTTGGGCTGATGGATGGTGATTCAAAAAGCAGTGGATTTTTGATAATTTTCGACTTAAAAGAATTCAGACCCTTGCCAAGATGCACAAAAAGATTTGGCACTTGTCAAAATATTGCCCTAGTTGTCTGCACTGATTTTGTTCATTTACAGTCAATCAAAAGAACACAGCAGCATACATTGAATGAACTCCCCTGTCTTTAACATCACAAACTAATGCACAATTTTATAATGCTGTAGTAGTATTGGCAGAGTTCCAATTTGTTCTGTGTTTGATTTAAATACATAATTTGTTACTCAGTTATATGGTAGTTTGTCTTTTTTTAATACCTTTTTAACTATTTCCATAAAACTTCAACTAATTGGGGCAGCGCTTAATTAAGCCAAAAAAGTAATATTTACATTATAAACAGCATTGTAAAAAGTAGTTTAAACTGTTTACAATGCAGTGCAGTGACTGAGGCAATAGATAGAGGATGGTGGGGGTTGGCTAACGAGAATAGGTGATTAGATTAATTGCCCGCCAGAAGTAACTTTTAAATGGTGTTTTGTTTCGCATAGCACTTTCCAGAAAGGAGCTTTTGGAAAAGTCAGTTTGCTGGATGGGTAATGTATACATTGATTTTTCCTGCCTGCATTTGTCCTAGACACACAAGTCCAGCAGTGATGATCAATTACAGCCAATGACCTTTTCTGCTGTCCTGACACTTCGCAGTAGTTTTTGTATATTGTGAGAGGATGTTGTACCAAACCAGAAGGTCATGGCCGATGTTAAGATGCTCTCTATGATGACAGTGTAGAATTGCACCTGTACATTATGTTCTGGAGCATATGGAATTTTACAAACTGCTACAAGAGGTACATCCCCTGCCTCATCCTCAGAAAGAGCAGCTAGCCAAAGTTGATTGGAAGGGAACACAATCAGGGATGATGGCAGAACAGCAATGGCTGGAATTTCTAGAGGCAGTTCAGAAGGTGCAGAATTGATACATCCCAAAGATGAAAAGGCATTCTAAAGAGACGATGAAGTAACCGTGGCTGACAAGGGAAGTCAAAGACAGCATAAAAGCAAACGAAAGGACATATAATATAACAAAAATTAGTGGGAAGTTAGAGGACTTAGAAGCTTTTAAAAACCAACAGAAGACAACTAAAAAGCCATAAGGAGAGAAAAGATGAAATATGAAGGTAAGCTAGCCAATAATATAAAAGAGGATCCCAAAAGTGATTTTTCAGATGCGCTGTGTAAGCAGTAAAAGGGAAGGGAGAGTACTGGAAAGTGATGCTGGAGAGATAGTAATGGTAGATAAAGAAATAGCAGATGGCAGAAGTATTTTGCATAGGTCGTCACTGTGGATGACAGTAGCAGTATGTCACAAATTCAGGAGTTTGAGGGAACAGAAGTGAGTGTAGTTGTTATTACCAAGTAAAAGGTACTTGGGGAGCTGAATGGGCTGAAGGTAGATAAATTGCCTAAACTAGTTGGACTGAATCCCAGGGTTCTGAAAGAGATAGCTCAAGAGATTGTGGAGGAATCACTAGGTTCCAGAGGACTGAAAAATGGCAAATGTCACTCTGCTCCTTAAGAGGGAAGAAGGCAGAAGAAAGAAATTATAGGCCAGTTAGCCTGACACCAGTAGTTGTGAAGATGTTGGAGTCCATTATTAAGGATAAGGTTTCAGGGTACTTGGAGGCACTTGATAAAACTGGCTGAGGTCAACATTGTTTCCTTAAGGGGAAATCTTGTCTGACAAATCTGTTGGAATTCTATAAGGAAATATCAGGTAGGATAGACAAAGGAGAGTCAGTATCACTTGGATTTTCAGAAGGCCTTTGACAAGGTGCCACACGTGAAGCTGCTTAACAAGTTAAGAACCCATGCTATTACAGGAAGGATACGAACATGGACATGGATAGAAGATTGGCTGATTGACAGGAGACAAGTTGTTGTTTGTGCATCGTCGTCGATGAAGATCTTGACACCATTAGTCACTTTGAGACTGGATGCGGTGTGTCCGAAGATGACTGGTCAGGCCAATTCGGGTATGAAATGTCCTGGCACGTGTTGGGCAGACATGTGTAGGCACTGCAGTTGTTGTGTTGGTGGCTCTGGACTTGCGCAGCTCGCGCTTATGTTGTGCTCCAGCAATGCGCCTTGCTTCGTAAGCTTGACAGCCCTTGTGGATAAGGCCGCGCCAGGTAGGGCGGTTTTGTGCCAGCGTTTCCCAGGTGGTCGTGTCTATGTAAAGTGACTTCAGAAAGGCCTTTAGTGTGTCTTTGTAACGTTTCTTCTGCCCTCCATGCGAGCGTCTTCCAGCAGAGAGTTCCCCAAAAAGGAGCTGCTTGGATATGCGCTCGTCTGGCATGCGGATGACATGACCTGCCCACCTGTGTTCTCATCAGCAATGTGTGGACTGATTGTAGACTTGCTCTAGAGAGAACCTCAGTGTCTGGTACTTTATCTTGCCATCTGAAGCCTAATATTCTGCAAAGTCGTCATGTGGAAATGGTTGAGCTGTCCTGCATGCCTTCAATACACAGTCCGCGTTTCACAGGCATACAGGAGGGTAGTGAGTACCATAGCTCTGTAGACCTTCAGTTTTGCTGCTGGACTGATTCCTTGGCATTCCCATACGGTGGAGCGCAGTCTACCAAAAGCAGAACTTGCTTTTGCTATTCTGCAATTAACTTCTGTATCAATAGTCACTGCTTGAGAGAGGGTGCTGCCAAGGTAAGTAAACTGGTCAATTGCCTGTAGTTTTTGTCCTTTGATTGTGATTTTGGGTTCTGTGCACGGTGCATGAGCGGCAGGCTGGTGCATGACTTCAGTCTTTTTGATGTTGATGGTGAGTCCAAGGTTGTCACAAGCCATGGAGAATTTGTCCATATTGCATCTCTGGCTCCGAGCCAGCATACAGGGCGCAGTCATCGGCAAAGAGGAAGTCTCTGAGAACAGTCTCCTTCACTTTGGTAATAGCTTGAAGTCTCCTCAGGTTGAAGAGCCCATCCACTCTGTACTTGAGGCTGATTCCAGCATCACTGTCCTGGAAGACATCATTCAGCATGGCAGTAAACATCATGCTGAACAGTGAGGGTGCGAGCACACAGCCCTGCTTGACACCATTGGTGACTAGGAACGCCCTAGAGGATTCTCCGCCGTCCAGCACTCTGGCCATCATGCCATCATGGAATTGGCATACCATCTGAATTAATTTGGCGGGGCAGCCGAACTTTGACATGATCCTTCACAGGCCTTGTTGGCAGACAGTGTCGAAGGCTTTCGTGAGGTCAACAAAAGTTGTGTAGAGTTCGCAATTCTGCTCCTGACATTTCTCCTGAAGTTGGCGCGCGGCAAAAATCATGCCAATAGGCCTTTGCAAAAGCCACACTGTGACTCTGACAGCAGGCCCAGATCCAGATGAGTGACCAGATGATTTAGCAGGACCCTTGCAAGGGTTTTTCCTGTGATGGAGAGCAGCGAGATTCCTCGGTGGTTGTCGCATACTGGTTGATTGCCCTTCCTCTTATAGAGGTGTACGATGGATGCATCTTTAAGTTCCTGAGGAATGGATCCTTGCTTCCAAAAAGACTGGAACAAATCGGTGAGCTTCTGTATAAGTACAGGACCACCGGCTTTGTAGATCTCTGCAGGTATGGCGTCTGCCCCTGGGGCTTTGCCGCTGGATAGCTGGCTGACAGCTTTCGTGACTTCGGCTACTACCGGTGGGTCATCCATGGCGCTGTTGACGTCAACCTGGGGAATCCTGTCTATCGCCTCATTGTCAATAGATGATGGTTGGTTGACAAGGGCTTCAAAATGTTCAGCCCATCTCTGCAGGATCTGAACCTTCTCTGTAATGAGAGTTGTACCATCTATACTCAGGAGGGGGGAACTCCCGAGAGACTGAGGTCGGCAGACTGATCGGCATGATGAAGGCGGTTGCTTTTCAACAAGTAGACCCTGTATCTCCTCATCATTCTCATCGAACCAGTCATGCTGCTTGTGGGTAGAGAGCCCTAGCATCTTCAGTGCAGATGAATGGACAGCATCCCTGACGCGATCCCAGTCATCCACAGCGCTGCCTGCAAGGTGTAGGTCAGCAAGCTTGGTTTCTAAATCTTCAACCAGTGCTGAAGCAATGCTGGGGTTCTTCAGCCTGGCCACATTAATCCTTTTCATTGCCTTGCTTCCTTGTGGTCGCCTCTTGGGTCTGATGCGGACCTTCATTTTGGAGACAGCGAGCCTGTGATCCATCCAGCACTCAGTGCCGCACATGGCCTTGGTCACTCTGACATCCTGCCTGTCTTTTTTCCTGACAATGACATAGTTGATAAGATGCCAATACTTAGAGCGGGGGTGCATCCAGGAGGTCTTGTTACGGGTAGGCAAGCGGAAAGTTGTGTTGGTGATGAGGAGGTCGTGTGCTGCACAGGTCTTCAGTAAGAGTAGGCCGTTACTGTTACATTTGCGCACTCCATGACTCCCGACTCCCTGCCAGGCTGCAGAATTGCACCCTACTCTTGCATTGAAGTCGCTGAGCAAGATCAGCTTGTCAGTGCTGCTCACTACTAATAGTAGGGCGTCTAGTTCTTCATAGAACCTGCCTTTTGTCTCGTCCGGGTTGGTCATCGTGGGGGCATAGGCACTGATCAGGGTGGCTTGACTTCTATTCTGTAGCGGAAGCTGTAGTGTCATGAGCCCGTCGTTCACACCCTTGGGGAGACTGGCAAGTTTCCGAACAAGGTGACTCCTGACGGCGAATCCAACTCCAGCATCACGACGCTCATTGCTGCCACGACCACTTCAGAAAAAAGTGTATCCACCTCCAGTTTCAGTCAGCTGACCTATGTTGGCAAGGCGAGTCTCACTCAGGGCTGCAATGTCAATGTTATATCTTGCAAGCTCTCCGGCAACTAAAGCTGTTCATCTTTCTGGTCTGTTTGCTGTAGGGTTGTCCTATAGTGCGCACGTTCCAAGTACCAATGGTGAGCGGTGTCACCTTGCGTATTGTTGTGTTTGACCACCAAGATAGGATCCCCACCAGACGTGGTAAACTGGCCAGGGTGTAATGAAGCAGGCAATGTTTAGGGCACCTTTTCTAGCCCCTTCCTCATACTAAGCCTTAAAACCCTTAGCCATTGCCTTTGGAGAATCTATTGATATCACCGGTATTTTAAGGGAGACACTATTCATAAAGTCTCGCTGTATGCTGATGATTTGATGCTATTTATTTCTAATGTTGAGACTTCATTACCCCATGTGCTTTCTTTACTCTCCAGTTCTCAGGTTATAAATTAAATCTATATAAAAGTGAACTTTTTCCTTTGAACAATTTGATACCAACAAGTTCTAACCTTCCTTTTAAAATTATAAGAAATCAATTTACCTACTTAGGCGTAACAATCACTAAAAACTATAAGTGTCTATTTAAAGAAAATTTTCTTACCCTATTGAATCACAGAAAAAGGATACTATCAAATTGGTCGCCTCTTTCGTTATCTCTGATTGGTCAAATCAACTCTATCAAAATGAATATATTACCTAAATTTATATATCTTTTTCAGGCATTGCCGGTTTTTATTCCCAAGTCCTTTTTTGATTCCCTTGACTCTATTATATCTTCTTATATCTGGAAGAATAAGCATTCTAGATTAAACAAAATTCATCTTTAGAAAGATAAAAAGAATGGAGGATTAGCCTTACCAAACATTAGATTTTATTATTGGGCAGTTAATATAAGAAATCTTACATTCTGGTTATATTACATAAATCATGAGGATTGCTCAATGTGGGTTTTTTAGAAGCTAACTCTGTTAATAAGTTCCCTATTATTTCTCCTCTTGGATCCTCACTCCCTTTGTCTCTGAGTAAGTTAACTGATAATCTGGTAGTTAAACACACTATAAGAATTTGGATACAATTCCAAAAATACTTTGGCTTATTGAGATTGTCTCCTTCAAGTCCCATTTTGTCTAATTTTTTTTTAAAACCCTCTATGATTGATGTGGCTTTTAAAGAATGGGATAGATTAGGTATTAAATACTTTCAGGACTTGTTTGTAGAGGGAAGTCTTTTTTCATTTGAACAACTGTCAACTAAATATAGTTTACCCAAAACTCATTTTTTTTGATACAGGTTTCCCCCATCATCCAAAGGTAGAGCGTTCTTATAAAACGGTTTGTAAGCCGGAATGTCATAAAGCGAAGAAGCAATTACCAATAATTTATATGGGGAAAATTTGTGAGCGTTCGCAGACCCAAAAATAACCTACCAAATCATGCCAAATAACACATAAAACCTAAAATAACAGTAACATATTGTAAAAGCAGGAATGATATGATGAATACACAGCCTATATAAAGTAGAAATACTTTTCCACAATCATTGCCACACTGTTCTCCATAGTGAAAATCTCATGCAAGCGCTCTCGGCAGAAACATGGCGCAAGCGCTCTCCAGTAACCTTTAAGCTATGAAGCTGCCAAATCATACCAAATAACACACAAAAATACACAGCCTATGTAAAGTAGAAATAATGTATGTACAGTGTAGTGTCACTGACGGGAATCGGAAAGACAGCGCTAAGCACACTGATGATGGTGTGTTAGGCTGATTCGTCGGAAGTTGGGGTGGTGCAGTGGTACCCACCCTCCTGGCAGCGAACTGATACCGATCCGCGAAGCATGCAGGGGTACAGCGGTAGCCGGGACATACCCAGCACATCTTTAAGAAAAAAGCCAAAATAAACCTAATTAATTAGCTTGTTTATTTCGGCTTTTTTCTTAAAAATGTTCTGGGTGCCTCCCGGCTACCCCTGCATTTTCCGTGGATCGGTATCTGTCCGCGGCCCGGGGATTGGGGTGGTGGGACACTGGGGTGTCATCTGTTTCCATCAGGGCAGGCAGGTCATCTTCTTCTATGTCTGCCTGCCTCGATGTCAAAGGTCGAGGTTCATCATCTGCTGTGGCTGATGTGGAAGGCTTGCTTGACTGCTTAGCCTCACGCATTTTTAGATCATACAGTTCTTTGTAAGCACTCAAACCATCCTGCAAATATGCCTTAAACTGACGTACCCCTTCAAAATTAAAGTTGTACTTTATCATTGCAGTGAAAATTTCACGCAGTTGCTTCACGTTCAGTTCCTGGACAACTCCACTTTCGGTCCATTTGCTACTGTATTCGGTTTCGATTGTTATCTTTTCCTCTTCCAATTGCATCAGCTCTTCATCTATCAGTTTTTGGTCATGGGATGCCAAAACCTCTTCAACATCATCTTCGTCAACTTCCCCAAGCCAAACTCACTTTGTCCTTATTTCGTTCACCACGATCGAAACACTTAATTATGTTTAGTTTTACGCTAAGTGTAACACCCTTATGAGCTCCTTAAGGCTTTTCCAATACCTTAGAACTCATCTTGCTAACGGCTGCTCACAGGCATGTGTTTAAGCAGTGCCGGCGAGAATGCAGTTCCGAATCTGGGGGAAGAGCGGCTACTCGGGGCGCGCGCTGCTTTTTACTGCGCGCTGCCTTTTTTCGTAACAGTGAAAACACCTTCTGTTAACGAAAACAGGTAACAGTGAGGTTTCGTAAAGCGAACGTTTGAAAGGCGGGGGACACCTGTACCTACAAATAAGAGATTTTTTATGGTTTCAAATAAGTACATTTCCTAAAAGTCCTGATAAGAATCTACTAGATGTAATCTTTAATTTGAAACCTTTTTATAATGGATCTATTTCTAATATTTATAATATGCTGCTGGGATTGAGAAGTGTTCCTTTAGATAAAATTAAAAATCTTTGGGAACAAGATTTACAAACTTCAATTTCTGAGGAAACTTGGAATCAAATTTTTAAATTGGTTAACACTTCATCATTATGTGCTCGCCACTCTCCGACAATTTAAAGTGGTCCATAGGACCCATATGACTAAGGATAAGTTGTCTCATTTTTATTTCGATATACCTCCGTATTGTGATAAATGTAATAATGGAGAAGCTTCACTCATTCATATGTTTTGGACATGCCTGAGTCTTGGAAAATTTTGGGAAGAAGTATCTCAAACTTTCTCGATACTTTTTAAAGTAAACTTTAAGCCTAATCCTTTGACCACTTTATTTGGTATTGTTGGAGGAAAGTATATTATTTTGGAGTCATCTGACTTGCACATTTTGGCTTTTATGTCTCTTATGTCCAGAAGGACCCTTTTGCTTAAATGGAAAGATGCGGCCCCTCCTATTTACGCCCAATGGTTACGTGATGTGATGTCATGTTTAAATTTAGAGAAGATTCGATGTTCAATCTCTGAATCTAGTCAAGACTTTCAAACATTGTGGGGACCTTTTCTGAATTATTTTCAAAACCTTTGATTTGCTGTTAAAGCACAGATAATGACTAATAATTTTTTTCCCTTTTTTTCCTTTCCTAATCAGCTTCGGTCTTGGTCGTGGGTTAGATTTTTTTTATATAATAAAATTACTATATTTCAATGTTACAAATTGATTAACTTGTATGAATATAGGGTAAGGAGTCTTTATATGCGATTTAGTATAATGTATTGATGTCTACTTTTTTCCTGTATTCTTATATGTAAATTAATAAAAATATTGGAAAAGGAAAAGGACGTGACATGTACCCCCACCAGAGGTGCTACCCCTCTCTGACACCCCATACACCCCCAGGAGACAAGTACTGTGAATAAGGGGGTCCTGTTCTAGTTGGCTGCCGGTGACTAGTGGTGTTCTCGAACGGTTGGTATTTGGACCACTCTTTTTTTTTCCATGCTATATATCAATGATTTAGATGATGGAATTGATGGCTGACTCCAGGTTCGCAGATGATATAAGGATAGGTGAAGGGACAGGCAGTGTGAGGAGGCAGGAGGTCTGCTGAATGACTTGGATGGATTGGGAGAATGGGTAAAGCGGCAGATGGAGTATAGTATAAGGAAGTGTGTGATCATGCACTTTGGTAGAAGGAAAAAAAATGTAGATTATTTTCTAAATGGGGAGGAAATTCAAAAATTAGAGGTGCAAAGTGACTTGAGAGTCCTTGTGGCGTATTCCCTAAAGTTTAATTTGCAGGTTGAGTTGGTGGTAAGAAAGACAAATACAATGTTTGCATTTATTTCAAGAGGGCAAAAATGTAAGAGCAAGGATATGATGCTGAGGTTTTATAAGGCATTGGTCAGAACACACTTGGAGTATTGTGGACTGTTTTGGGCCTCCTATCTAAGAGAAGATGTCCTGGCCTTTGAGAGGGTCCAGAGGAGGTTCACAAGAATGATTCCGAAAATTTAAAGGGTTAATGTATGAGGAACATTTGATGGCTCCAGGGCTGTATTCACTGGAGTTTAGAAGAATGAAGGGAGATTTCATTAAAAACCTTTCAAATATTGAAAGGCCTAGATAAAGTGGATGTGGAGAAGATGTTTCCTATAGTGTGTGGATGTAGGACCAGAGTACCACCTCAGAATAGAAGGACGTCAATCTAGAACAGAGATGAGGATGAATTTCTTTAGCTAGAGGGTAGTGAATCTGTGGAAATTATTGCCACGGATAACTGTGGAGGCCAAGTCATTGCGTATATTTAAAGCAGAGGGTGATAAGTTCTTGATTAGGCAGGATGTCAAAGCTTATGGGGAAAAGGCAGGAGAATAGGGTTGAGGGTGAACATGTCATCACGTGACCTCACATCAGTGGGAAAACTACATCAGGCGACCTCCAAAAGACCATTACATCATTCTCTCAAAAAAAAATCACAAGATCTCCTTGAGGTATGTAACACTATAATATGGTTGTAGGAGCTATATATAATACTACCGATTGTAGCCTGACCTAAGTTTTGTAAGTTTGTTACATGATTTCCATGCTCTTGTTTTCAATGCTACCTCTAATGAAGATTAGCATTTCATAGGCCTCTTTCACCTTATCTACTTGTGCTGCCACCTTTAAAGATATGTACATTTGTGCACCTAGGTTCCTCTGTTCCTTTACACTCCCTTGGGCTGTACTATTCGTGGTGTACGCTGTATACTTATTAGACTCCCAAAATGCATCATCTCACATGTAGCAAGATAAACTTCAATCAACCATTGCTCCATCCAACTTAACTTTACGAGAGCAGAACCCACTGAAAATAGCAAGTCACCTTGCATGTGAACATCATTTGGGCCAATAAAAAGTGAAGTTTACACAGAGTGCCCATTGTGGGATCAGCCATTGTCAGAGTGGACAAGGTTAGAGTGGGGGACCAAGGCTTTGGCTCAAGAGGCTTCGATGAGAAGCAGTGGAGGCCACGGTCCCAGGTGCCACGTTGCATCAGCCATTGTGTGAGTTGGACAGTGTTGGAGTCTAACGTCTGAAGCTTTGGCTCAAGATGCTTCAGCAAGGAGTTATAGGTGTGTAGCTGGTAAGAACAGTTATATTTTATCGTAGTTGACTAAAAAAGTACCAAATTACAGCTAATTAAATAAAGTAGGAATGCATGATCAGGTGATGTGTTATAGGTGCATGATGTGAGAGCTGGTGGACCTTATTGCGGTTTCTGCTGACCAAGTGTTGATTATTCAAGGAACGCAGGCTCTTAGATGATGCCGTGACATCTGAGCTTCAAACACTGTGTTGCATCAGGGCAAGGCACCTAACCCATTAGATTATAACTTCAAATGCAGTCTGTGGCCGGGGACAAAAGGGTGTGACTATGAATGAGGCAAGCAGAGGGATTCAAGAGATAGTGCTGGAAGAGCCTCAGTCTTGAGCCTGCCCAACAGGAAAGAGGTTCTGTTGAATGAATTTGAGCAGCTAGAGACTAAATTAAAATGCAGAATCACAAATATGATTATTTCTAGATTTTTACCTGAGTTGTAGCAAATTGGCAAGGTTAATAAGATCAGAGAGCTAAATGCGTGGCTCAGTGATTCGTGTGAGAGAAGTGGGTTCAAATTTGTGGAATATCGATACTACAAGGGAAGGAGGGAACTGTTGCTATGGGACTAGCTCCATCTGAGCCATGCTGGGACCAGGGTCCTGGTGAATCACGTAACTATGGCTTTAACCCAACCTAAATAGTAGTAGGGTGGGGTTCAACGGCTTGGGAAAAGTATGGAAAGAGTAAAATGGAAGGGGAGTGCATGAGAGAGAGTTATGATTGAAAGAAGATCACAGCTGGGAGCTTAATATCCAAGGACATACTTGTATCAAAAAGACACACTGGTGGGCAGAGAGGGTGGGAGTGGCTTTATTGGTTTTAAAAAAAAAGGAAATCGGATCCCAAGAAAGAAGTAACATAAGATCAGAAGATGTAGATTCCTTGTGGGTAGAATTAAGAAACTGCAAGGGGTTTTAAAAAAAACACCCTGTTTGGGGTCATATACAGACCCTTGAACAGTAGCCAGAATATGGGATACAAATTACAACAGGAAATAGAACAGTTATATTTTATCGTATATGTAAAATGGGCAATATTATGATGGTAATGGGGGATTTCAATATACAGCTAGATTGGGAAATTCAGATTACT
Source organism: Mobula birostris (assembly GCF_030028105.1). NCBI lineage: Eukaryota > Metazoa > Chordata > Chondrichthyes > Myliobatiformes > Myliobatidae > Mobula > Mobula birostris. The sequence goes on from NC_092370.1 coordinate 157,822,929, forward strand.
GCTGAACCTCAGGAGAAGGAATTTGAGAGACCTTTTTAGAGATGCTTGTGGTCGAGTCTACTAAGGAAAAGGCGATTCTGGATTGAGTGTTATGTAATGAACCAGATTTAATTAGAGAACATAAAATAAAAGAACCCTTAGGAGGCAGCAATCATAATATGTAGTTTAAGAGGGTAAAGCTAAAATAGGATATATCAGTATTACAGTTGAGTAAAGTTAACTACAGAGGCATGAGAAAGGAGCTGACCAAAGTTGATTGTGAATGGATACTAGCAGGGATGATGGTAGAGCAGCAATGGCTGGAGTTTCTGGGAGTAGTTCAGAAGACACAGGATTGGTTCATCCCAAAGAAGAGGAAGCATTCTAAAGGGAGCTTGATGCAACCATGATTGACAAAAGAAGTCAAAGACAGCAAAAATGCAAAATAGAGGACATGCAATATAGAAAAAGGTAGTGGGAAGCTTTTAAAAACCAGTGAAAGGTATCAAAAAAGTAATATGGACAGAAAAGATGAAATACAAGGGTATGCTAACCATAATAATAACAGCTGGTACCAAAAGTTTTTTCAGATGTATAACGGCAAGGTGTGAGGGGCATCGGAAAATGATGGCTGATGTGTTAGTAATAGAGGACAAAGATGGCAGATGAACTGAATAAATATTTTGTATCAGTCTTCGCTGTGGAAGACACCAGCAGCATGCCAGAAATTTGAGTATTGGGCATAAGTGAATGTAGTTGAGATTACTTTGGAAGCTGAAATATCTGAAGGTAGGTAAATCACCTGGACCAGATGGACTACTGCCCATTATTCTGAAAGACATAGCTGAAGACACTGCTGTGACATTGTATGATCTTTCAAGACTCACTAGATTCTGGATTGGTTCAGGAGGACAAGAAAATTGCAATGATGATTTTCACTTGTACTTAGTGTCTGAGATTTCTTGCTTAGGTGTCCAACAATAATCAGCCAGCAACATCATGTACCGTCCCCTTGCATCGTCTCGGGACATCCGGACATAAATCTGCATGCCGGTTAATTAGCTTTATCAGCGGCTCGCTCTGTTCAGGGGTTAAGTGAGAGATCTTATCAGCAAAGTTGGCCAAAACAATAGAGTTCTCCAATCTAGTCGGCACCATATTTATCTTTTCAAGATGGGTTTTCCCCTTATCATTTGGCACCCCCAGTCTCATTAATTTTCGTGATAATGCCGACTAGATCTGCTTTCTGATCGTGGTAAGCTTTTAACATATTAATGTGTACTAATTGGGTTGGCTTACGTCTGTCCAGCGTTTCGATAACATAATTCAAAGAGTCTATCTTTTTAATCACTTTGTACGGGCCGTGGAATCTCACCTGGAGGGGGTTGGTTACCACTGGAAACAGAACTAAGACCCTATCGCCAACTTGAAACACTTGTTCGCGGGCACGTCTATCATACCACTGTTTCATTTTAGTTTGGGAGTGTCATAGATTTTCTTTGGCAAGGTCACAGACCCTTTAAAGCCTCTCACGAAATTTTAAAACATAATTAATCACATTGACTTGTACGGTCGGATTGGACCATTGCTGTTTCAGTAAGGTCAGGGGTCCTCTGGGCCGATGACCGAAGATGAGCTCGAATGGGCTGAACCCCAATGGCTCCTGAACCGTGTCCCTTATGGCAAATAACAGAAGAGGCAAGGCATCATCCCAGTCCCTAGTGTTCTCTTGACAATAAATTTTAGTCATGGTCTTTAATGTTGCATGGAATCTTTCCAACACCCCTTGGGACTCCGGGTGGTACGTGGAGGCCAAAATCTGCTTTGCTCCCATCTCATCTAACATCCGTCAGAATGTGTGAGATGTGAAGACACTCCCCTGATCTGACTGGATTTCCCTTGGCAGCCCCACCATAGTGAAAAATTTCACAAGCGCCTTTACCACTGCGGGAGCCTTGACGCTTGCCAGAGGCACAGCCTCCGGAAACCTGCTGGCGGCGCACATCATAGTCATCACATACTCTCGCCCACTCGCAGTTCTGAGCAGAGGACGGACAAAATCCACAATTATTCAGGAAAAAGGTTCCCCGAAAGCGGGTATCGGTCAAAGGGGCGCTTTAGGCAGGACCTGGTTCAGCTTTCCTACCACCTGACAGGAATGACACCGTCTACAATATTCAATAATATCCTTCCTCATGTTCGGCCAGTAAAACTCTTTCATAATTCTATCGACTGTTTTCCTCACCCCAAAATGTCCACCGAGGGGGATCTTGTGGGCCAGGTTAAAAATCCCGTCCCTATAAATTTTTGGCACTACCACCTGGTGTATCACCCCCCACTCCTCATCTGCGGGCACGGTACTTGATCACCACTTCCTCATCAGTACTCCCTCCTTCACATAATAGCCCACTTGTTCCCTTTTTATTTCTGCTTCGGAGAGAGCTGTCTCCGTCAAAACCATCAGCTCCTCATCTTGTTCCTGTGCCTGTATAAATTCCTTCCTCGCTAATGATAAATCTACCTCAACTCCCTCACTTCCTTCCGCTCCACTATGCTCCTTCTTCTCACTTTCTAACCTCTCCTGGTACAAGGCTGGTAAAAACGTCTCAGCTAAATCTACATTCGCTTTGGCAGCCTTTCTGGACATGCGCAGAGTTACTGCACAAACGGGATAAACCTGTGAGTCCATGGGCGGGTCCTCAGTCCTGGCAGGCTTGCTCGTCAGCTTTACTGCTGGGTACACATCTCCACCTGCAAGGTTGTTACCGAGTAAGACCTCCACGTCTTCCATCGGTAATTCGGGCCTCACCCCTATTGTGACCGGTCCGGAGACCAAGTCATTTTTTAGGTGTATCTGGTGCAAAGGTATTGCTTCAGTCCCTTTCCCAATGCCTTTTATCACACTGACCTCCCCAGTATCGGTCTCTGAACTGAAGTCTAACACCCTCCTTAAGATCAATGACTGACAAGCCCCAGTGTCTCTCCAGATCCGTACTGGAACTGGGTTTGACCCCTCCTTCACCGACACCAATCCAGCCGAAATAAACTTCTCGCGCCCTTCCTGAGCTCTATCAGACCTCTTCTCCCCTAGCGGTTTGTTTGCCGGCTCAATGCAGCCAGTCAGAGTCATCGTTTTTCCTTTCCCCATCTCCTTCTTTGGGGCAAAACACCTGGACACAATGTGACTGGCTTTCCCACAATTATAGCATACGACCCCAGGAGACTTCCTACCAAACTGCTTCCTGTCTTCCTTATCCTTCTCACTAGTCCCCGGCTTACTTTCTGGCTTTTCCGGCGGACTATCTCCACCCTCTTGACTACCCTTCTGGTAGCTGTTACTCGGGGTAAACTTTGCTTTGTGTGTTAACGCATACTTATCCGCTAACTTAGCAGTCATGGCTAAGGTTTCTGCCTCTTTCTCATCTAGATAGGGCCTCATACCTTCAGGGACACAATCTTTAAATTGCTCGATCAGTATTAGCTGTAGCAGTCTGTCATAATTCCCAGTGATCCCTTTCGAGGCGCACCAACGCTCACAATACATCTGCATCTCACGGGCAAACTCTAAATATGTGTGGCCCCACTGCTTCCTCACATTCTGGAACCTTTGCCGGTACGCCTCCGGGACCAACTCATAAATCCTGAGTATAGCCTCTTTCACCACATCATACCTCTGGGCATCTTCTGCTGACAACGCCGAGTAAGCTTGTTGAGCCTTCCCCTTAAGTACGCTCTGAAGTAAAACAGCCCACTTATCCCTCGGCCAGTCCTGACTTGCAGCGACTTTTTCAAAATGTAGAAAGTACCGATCAACATCGGCCTCCTCAAATAGGGGAACCAACCTAACCTCCTGGGTCGCCCTGAACCCTCCACCTTGGTTCGGCATTTGGCCCCTCTCTAGCGTCATCCTTAACTTCTCCAGCTCAAACTCCCTTTCCTTCTCTCTTTCTTCCCATTCTAACTGCTGTACTCTCTCTTCCTGTTCTAACTGCTTTACTCGGAACTCGTGCTCAAGTCTTAATTTTTCCATCTGCAGCTGCACTGCTTCTCCACCAGATTTGCTCATAGACACCACCTCCAGCTCCCTGTGGGGAAACACACCTTTAGATACATAATACTCAATGATAGCTCTGTGCATCTCCGCTCTCCTCATTGTTGGCTTCCCCTTAAAAAGATTCAACCGTTTTGCAACAGTCGCCAATTCTGATTTCCTGGCATTCTCTAATGCCTCCAAGGTCGGCGCCTTTAGAAATTCCTCAATCTCCATTTCTGCTGTTTGCCCTTTTTTTTTCTTTGGGGAATTTTAACCCAATCAATTTACCCAGTCCCAATTTTGGCTTTCAAAATCCCGGACGAGCCCCCACTTATGTTATGTACCCCGTAACTGGGTTGCCAAACCAGCAGAAATGGAACGCTCGGAGTCTGTGATTACTAGGAACTAATAAAGTTTTATTAAAGAAATAAGTAATACAGTACACTAATCGTAAGGATATAAATGTAACAGGTTAGCAATGATATTATAGACATATACACAGAACTGGGGTAATAGGAATCAACCAATCTCTATTGCAGCCTAGTGGTAAAATGATCAATCTTAAGTGAAACAGAGTTCAGTTCAGTTTAGTGCCGTTCGAAGTAGTCGCTGTTGTTGTACCGTTGGGGAGAGAGAGAGTGAGAGATGCAGTTGGTTTCAGGCAGACCTTTTGATGGCTTCTAATCCCGCTGTGGTCACCGACTGTGACCCCTCTGTTCCGGATATGATCATTCTTCCGCGGTGAACCTGGCACCCAGGCAAGGGCGGACACACTCCCCAGGTTCCCACCGATCGTACCTTTCTACCCTGTGAGCGTCTGATCGGTTCCTGCAAACCGATCCTCCACACTACCACCAACTTGTGGAGGCACACTGCTCTTTCCAGGGTCTCGTGGCGTGTCTTGTGCCTTAGCAAACCTGCTCTTTTTATCCCCCTGCTGGGGTATCACCTGTCCATCAAACTTCAAACAGTTCAAGTTCAAAGCAACTGGTCTGTCAATATCTGAATTGTGTTTCTTCCTGGTTAATCTCGCTCTTCTCTCTTAATAGCATTTTGAATGTTTCTCCATTGTCTTCCATTATCTCTCTCATTGACATCATCTGTCTGGTAGCTCTGCTTGGTGTCACACATGATAATTTAAATAACATATATAGACAATTTCAAAAAAATGATGCATGATAGTGACATTTTGTGATGATTTCCATGATCAGCAGCCCAAAATCTTTGTTGTATAGTGTTTTCAGAAGGTCTTAAAAGGTGCCACACATGACGCTGCCAAACAAGATAAAGAGCCCATGGTATTACAAGAAAAGAACTAGTATGGATAGAAGGTTGGCTGACTAGCAATACCAGACCGTGATGCAATCACATCACAACAATTATAGATGTAATGCTGTGAAAAAAGAGGGCTTTCCATGGTTGGCTGCTGGTAACTAGTTGTGTTCTGCAGGGGTCAGTTTGAGGTTAGCTACTTTTCAGGTTTTATGTTAATAATCCAGCTGATGGAATTGAAGGGTTTGAGGCTAAGATACGAGGGGTGATTGATAAGTTTGTGGCCTAAGGTAGAAGGAGTCAATTTTAAAAAACCTAGCACATTTATTTTTCAACATAGTTCCCTCCTACATTTACACACTTAGTCCAGCGGTTGTGGAGCATACGGATCTTGGACCTCCAAAAAGTGTCCCCAGCAGGGGTGATTGATAAGTTCGTGGCTTAAGGTAGAAGGAGATGAGTTACACAGCTCTTACACGCACATGCAGTTCAAGTCTGAGTGATTATGCAGAAAGTTTGAAGTTAATAACTCATCTCCTTCTCCCTTCAACCTTCTGTCGAATATTGAAAGCACCAAATAGTTTGAGAGTCTAAACCATAGGTCACAGCCTCAAAATAGAAGGATGTCCTTTTGGAACAGAAATGATACGGAATTTCTTTAGCTAGAGTATTGTGAATCTTAGAGATTCATTGCCCCAGATGTCTGTAGAAACCATGTGATTTGGTATATTTAAAGTGGAGGTTTATAAGTTATTAATTAGTAAGGGTGTCAAAGATTAGGGATAAGATAGGGGAATGGGGTTGAGGGGGAAAATAAATCAGCTGCTGTTGAATAGTGGAGCAGACTCGGGCCGAATGCCTAATGTTGCTCCAGTGGTTAATAGTCTTATGATCTTAACAGCAGATCAATGTAATTCTGTAACCTAAAATTATTCTCTTGGTGTTATCTTCAAACTTAATTATAGCTCCTGCATCCACATCCAAATCTGTAAGAGTCCCATCTTGACCCCAATGAGCCTCTACTGGTCACATATTTTCAATCGTACAACCTGTTTCTTATTACTAAGTCAATGTTGGATCCAGTTTGCGAAATTGCCTTGGATTTCATCAGTCCTCACTTATTGATCGAGTCTTCCATATAGTACCTTGTCAATGGCCTTACTAAATTTTACATTGACTACATAATCCTCTTCAATTTACTTTATACTTTATTGTCGCCAAACAATTGATACTAGAACGTACAATCATCACAGCGATATTTGATTCTGCGCTTCCCGCTCCCTGGATTACAAATTGATAGTAAATATTAAAAATTTAAATTATAAATCATAAATAGAAAGTAGAAAAATGGAAAGTAAGGTAGTGCAAAAAGACCAAGAGGCAGGTCTGGATACTTGGAGGGTACGGCCCAGATCCGGGTCAGGATCCTTTCAGCAGTCTTATCACAGTTGGAAAGAAGCTGTTCCCAAATCTGGCCATACGAGTCTTCAAGCTCCTGAGCCTTCTCCCGGAGGGAAGAGGGACAAAAAGCGTGTTGGCAGGAGGGGGTCGTGTCTTTGATTATCCTGGCAGCACTGCTCCGACAGCGTGCAGTGTAAAGTGAGTCCAAGGACGGAAGATTGGTTTGTGTGATGTGCTGTGCCGTGTTCACAATCTTCTATAGCTTCTTTCAGTCTTGGACAGGACAACTTCCATACCAGGTTGTGATGCACCCTAGAAGAATGCTTTCTACGGTGCATCTATAAAAATTAGTGAGGGTTTTAGGGGACAGGCCAAATTTCTTTAGTTTTCTCAGGAAGTAAAGGTGCTGGTGGGCCTCCTTGGCAGTGAACTCTGCTTGGGTGGACCAAGTCAGGTCATTCGTGATATTGACCCCAAGGAACTTAAAGCTTTTGACCTGTTCCACTTGCGCACCACCGATGTAAAATTGGGTCGTGCGGTCTGCTACTCCTTCTGAAGTCAACAACCAATTCCTTCGACTTGCTGATGTTGAGGGATAGGTTATTGTCTTTGCATCATGCCACCAGGTTCTTAATTTCCCCTCCGTACTCAAACTCATCATTACCTGAGATACAGCCTACAATTGTTGTGTCATCAGCAAACTTATATTGAGTTTGATGGAAACTTGGCTACACAATCATGCGTGTACAGTGAGTACAGCAGGGGACTGAGTACACAGCCTTGTGGGGCATCGGTGCTCAGAGTGGTTATAGAGGAGAGCTTGTCCCGTATTTTTACAGCCTGGGTCCTGTCTGAGAGGAAGTTGAAGATCCAGCTGCAGATCTGAGTGCTAAGGCCCAAGTTCCAGAGCTTAGGAATCAGTTTATTTGGAATGATGGTATTAAAGGCAGAGCTGTAGACAATGAAAAGGAGCCTTATGTATGCATCTTTATTCTCCAGGTGTTCTAAGGAGGAATGTAGGGCCAGGGAGATGGCATCTGCTGTTGACCTGTTGTTCCGGTAGGCGAATTGCAAAGCCAAGGTTTATTTTGCTAAGTCAAGGTTAGTCAACAGAATTTTTCAGCAGCAAGGCCATGTCAACTACTATTGATCAACCCCTGCCTTTCAAAGTGTAGATTAATTCTTTTGCTCAGATTTTTTTTTCAATAATTTAGCTATCAGAAAAACTTCCCAGCTAAGTGCTGTGAAATCATTGCAGTATGTCTTTTCTGGTAGGCTCCCTGCAGGGTTGGCAAACAGCTGTTTTGCAACATCTATCCTCCAACTTCTGTCTGATTTCATAGGTAACTTCAAAACTGAGATGTGTTTGGCTGCCCTTAATCTTAAGATAGAATTTGATTGTGTTAGTCACCAAAGGGGCCACATACGACATCAGTAAGGAGATCATAGGGATGATCCCTATTGGATGGACTTATTATACATTGCATTACATCAATGTGATGTGGTTGCATCATGGTCTGCTATGGAAATATCAACGCCCAGTAATAGAACAGTCTGCAGAAAGTGGTGGATATAGTGCAGTCCATCACGGCAACATATTCCTCATGATTGAGCACATTTACAAGTCTACCACAAGAAAACAACATCCATCATCATGGACCCCCATTCTCCAGGCCATGCTCTGTTCTTTCTACTACCAATGGGCAGGAGGCACAGGAGCCTGGATCCCACTCCACCATTACTTTACAACCATCAGGCTACTGAACTGGTGTGGATTACTTTACCTACCTCAACTCTGAATGGAGCCCATAACCTACTGACTCACTTTCAAGGACTGTACAACTCATATTTTCAGTATTTTTTTGCACAGTTAGTCTTTGACACATTGGTTGTTTATCAGTCTTTGTTTATGTATAGTTTTTCATTAATTCTATTTTTTTTTGTAAATATCTACAATAAAGATGTCAGGGGCAAGTTTTTTTTTACATAGAGGGTGGTGACTGCATGGAATGGGCTGCCGGCAACGGTGGTGGAGGTGGATACGATAGGGTCTTTTAAGAGCCTCCTGGATAGGTACATGGAGCTTAGAATAATAGAGGTCTATAGGTAACCCTAGGTAATTTCTAAAATAAGTACATGTTCGGCACAGCATCGTGGGCTGAAGGGCCTTTATTGTGCTGTGGGTTTTCTATGTCTATATTTCTAATAAAATGAATCTACTTTAGTAAAGCAACACACATCAAAGTTGCTGGTGAATGCAGCAGGCCAAGCAGCATCTGTAAGAAGAGGTGCAGTCGACGTTTCAGGCCGAGACCCTTCGTCAGGACTAACTGAAGGAAGAGTGAGTAAGGGATTTGAAAGTTGGAGGGGGAGGGGGAGATCCAAAATGATAGGAGAAGACAGGAGGGGGAGGGATGGAGCCAAGAGCTGGACAGGTGATTGGCAAAAGGGGATACGAGAGGATCATGGGACAGGAGGTCCGGGAAGAAAGACAAGGGGGGGGGGACCCAGAGGATGGGCAAGAGGTATATTCAGAGGGACAGAGGGAGAAAAAGGAGAGTGAGAGAAAGAATGTGTGCATAAAAATAAGTAACAGATGGGGTACGAGGGGGAGGTGGGGCCTAGTGGAAGTTAGAGAAGTCGATGTTCATGCCATCAGGTTGGAGGCTACCCAGACGGACTATAAGGTGTTGTTCCTCCAACCTGAGTGAGGCCTGAAACGTCGACTGCACCTCTTCCTACAGATGCTGCTTGGCCTGCTGCGTTCACCAGCAACTTTGATGTGTGTTGCTTGAATTTCCAGCATCTGCAGAATTCCTGTTGTTTGCGTTTAAATTCTACTTTAATAAATTTACTTTGACTTTGTTAAGAAGCCAATTATCTCAGCCATAGGGCATTGATGCAAGTTTTTCATGGGGTGGTGTTTTAGCCACAATTCTATTCAGTTGATCGATTAATGATGTTAAAATCACCCTGGGGACAAAAGTGAAACTATTTGCAAATCAGATCATCGGACAATACAGCCATCCATTTCCACATGAAATCTGGCATCTAGATTTGAAATAAGTCAAACAAATGCAATGGATGTTATAGGTGTGAAACTCTGTTCTATTGTAATTGCCTCCTGATTCACCAAGGGGCTGTGCTCCATCTAGACAGCATGCCAGAGTGTAAAGGGTAATGGAAACAACACCTGAATCTAGGATGAAGCAGATTCTCTGGATCTGCACATCTTTTACTGCCTAGGCTGCCACTTCTTCGAAGTTGCTAAACTGTGAATGCATTGTGTACTACTCAGAGGTAGAGCAACAACTCATCAAGGGTTGTTGCACCACCTCTCTGGCCCCTAGTTAAAGAGTCCTGTGGGATAATGATGATCTCCTGTTTGGAGATAATTTTACTCGTGTTTGCTATTGTGTTAGTTACTATCACAGGTTCTACTGTTTCCTTTGAATTTACTTCTGCTTTGTTATTCATGTCATATTACTCTTGTTTCAAATTTTGAATACCATTGGAAGGAGGAGTAGCATAGACCTTATCTTGAGGCAGCATGGTAGTGTAGTGGTTAGCACAACTCTCTTCAATGCCAGTGATCAAGGTTCAATTCCCATCACTGCCTATTAAGAGTTTGTGCATTCTTCACATGTCCGTATGGGTTTCCTCTCACAGTCCAAAAACGTACCAGTTAGTAGATTAATTGATTGTTGTAAATGTCCCATGATTAGGCTAGGGCTAAATTGGGGATGCTGGTCAGCATGACTTACAGGGCCAGAAGGTCCTATTCCGTGTTGTATCTCAATCAATCAATCAATAAATAAATAAATAAATAAATAGGAAGAATTGGCACATTTACTCTATAGTTCATATTCGTTCTCTCCAGGTATACTACAGCTAATGGAGATTCTGATTATGAATATGGTAAAGCAGCAGATGAACAAGCTAACCAAAAAGATCCATCTGATCCAAGACTATCTTCTAAAAAGGTGGATGAATTCTTTCAACTTTTAAGTATTACAGATAGCTTACATGAAGGCTCAAATATGGACAAGGCAAAAGGATTTAAGATGCTCTTGAAAAAGAAATCCACAGTAAGTATTTTTACCTTACCTTCAAATTTGCATACTCAACTGGTCAATCCCAATTTTTCCTCTTTGACCAGAAAGATTGCCCATTCTGGTCCTGTCTGGTTGATAATTATAGTCACTTTATATTTATGACTGAATTCTCCTGCTCAATAATCAATCAAATAGTGCTGAAACACAATTATGAATTAAATTGTCATCTGTAATGGAGGCACACTTCTGGCAAATGGATTAAATAGTGACTGGGATTGAGAATGACTTTTTCTTAATGTTTAATCTCGCTATGGCCCTGTGTTCAATTACAATGCATTGCTGGTTGCTATTATAAGAATATGCAAGTTAATGTAGCCATTCATCTTGTGCCCTTTCTAACAATCAGTCCCAGGTGAGAAAATGAGCAACTATTACTCTTAACAGTATTAGCAAAGCAGATTTGGAACTGTATTCTAAGAAAATAATTTGCTTTGTACTGAAGTTGAATTTTACCATTATTTGGGTAAGCTGTATAAGACCGTAGTTTGTGGTTCAGTTTGTAATTGAATTAATCTTGATGGGATTGCTATCTATCTTGCAACGAGACACGTGTAATGCCCATGAACAACTATGTTCTGATTGTCTTGATTGATGGTGACATAAAATTTATAACATACTGAGAATGAGGGTGAGTAGGATAAAGGAGTTTGGATAAGGTAATTGGGAAAAAAATTACATAGATCTGTTACCTTTTTCTCTGTTTCTATGGAGGATATATACCGAATTCTTGATTGGAATGTTGCTGCATGTTTTATGTAAACTATTTAAAATGTAGTTGTCTTTCTCTTTTTCATTTACACCTCAGAAGGTGTTGCCTTTTGTTTTTACATAGTTCAGAACATGGAAGAAGTCCTCTGGTTTCTTCTTTTTCCAGATTGTTATGTCTTAAACACAGAACTGTTGCACTATTAGTGATGGTTTATTTCAATTTTACCCCGCCTAATTTCTTTCATCAATTTGTAGTTGAAGTAATTGGATAGTGATTTGTTTGATTCCCAGCTGATTTTTCTAGTTCTTTTATACAGTAGATGTACAATATTTGGTATTAATTCGATTCTTCAGTTGTAGACACTGTCTTCCAATTATCTGACTGAGAGGATGAGTGGGATATCTGTTGGAGATTTCTGGCTTGTGCAAGACGTCATGCTAGACTTCTAACAAACTGCCTAAAGATAAAGATTAGCTTTACATGTCACATGTACGTCGAAACATACAGTGAACTGTGTCATTTGCATCAAAAACTAACACAATCTAAGATGTGCTGGGTCAGTCTGCAAGTGTTGCCATTTATAGCATGCCCATAACTTACTAACGCCTATGCCTTTGGAATGTGGCAAGAAACTGGAGAACCTAGAGAAACCCCACATAGTCATAGGGAGAATGTACAAGCTCATTACAGACAGGTGGGAATTGAACCCCAGCCTCTAGCACTAAGGTGTTACATTAGCTGCTATGCTACTGTGTCATCCACAGACTGTGCTCCATTTGTAATGCTTCGGATTTCATTACTTGGTTGGTTGTCAGCGTCAGACTACAACATGATCCATCCTGATCGTAGTGTCTCTGTAGTGTGATTCATGCACTTATGTTGATGTGCATGTTTCTTGTTGCTTTTTGTCATGTGTTTAGTTCTAAAATGTGGGAGGACAATGTATCATAACTGTTTGTTACCTCTGTACACCAAAATCATAAAACAGCCTAAAGTTCCAGTTGCTTGTCACCGTAATCCTCCCTCATAGTTCCACTTTTATCTCTCAACAACATATAAACGAAGCTCAGTGGAGACTGGGGGGGGGGGGGGAAACAACAATCCTCTTCAAATTAAGTACTTAAACTCACTTTTTGTTCAATGATTGCAGATCTTTATTGCTGCTATCTTATAAATTTGCTATTTACTGATCTATTTTCTAGCTTCAATCAACTCTCTCTCGCGTGCTCTCTTGCTCTTGTGCTCTCGCTCTCTCTAGAACGTTGACTGTTTCCAGTACATTCTACTTCCAACATCTCTGGCTCCATCATCTGAGCACTGGTGATCTCTAGGGCTGCATGTTCAGTTTGTAGATTGGTGTAAACACAATAGCCTGAGTCTCACAGTGAACAACACTAAAGAGATGATTGTGGACTCCAGGAAGGTGCAGGCTGACCACTCCGTACTGCACATCAGCGGCTTCTCCGTGGACAGAGTGAGGAGCATGAAGTTTATTTACGTGCATATTACTGTCAAAGGCCGGCTAGTGGCGTAGTGGCATCAGCGCCGGATTTTGGAGTGAAAACTCCCGAGCTTGAATCCGGCCGGCTCTCTTGCACGCTTTCTATCTGTACTGGGTTGAGCATTGAGCTAGCAACTCGGCCTCATAAAAATAAGAAAACCTGCTTTAAAAAAAAAACATCGTCATGACAGCGTCCCGATGACTTCACTCGGAGTTAAGGACTTCCTTCATATTACTGTCGATCTCGCCTGATCCCTAACACTACCTCTTTTGCCAAAAGAGCACAGTAGTGCCCCCACTCTCCTGAGGAGACTGAGGCAAGCAAGGCTCTTTGCCCCCCCGCCCCCCCCCCCCCAATTCTCACAACATCTGATCAGAGCACAATGGAGAGGACCCTGACCAGCTAAATCACCGTCTGGTATGGAAATTGTAATGTATCAGATCACAAGACCTTGCAGCAGATAATAAGTACTACTGAAAACATAGTTAGGTTTTCTCCCCTCCACCCCCCATTCAGCACATACACTCAATAGCCACTTTATTAGGTTCAAGAGTCAAACCCGTCCTGGTTTTCTGCTGCTGTAGCCCATCTTTAAGCAGACTTCTTAACACTCTGCTACCATCCAATACACATGTATACCCCTGTCTGAATGTCCTGCCACCTTTTACTCCCCAACTCACTAACATACTCTTATCCTGCACTGGGTATTTCTCATCTTTTATTGCTGCTGTTTCACATATTTATATGATTGCTTGTTTTATTATATAGTGGCAGTTGCATTACATAAAGTGCAAGGTGCATTCTTGTGTCATCTTGTCAATCTTCAGGCTATGCCACACAAGGAGTTGTGCTCAAATTATCTGGTGACTGTATGTGCTGGATCATAGCAATTTGTGCTCTGTGTTTTGCACCTTGACCCCAGAGGGGCGATGTTTCATTTAGCTGTATACATGTGTATGATTGAATGGTAGTATACTTAAACTTGAACTTGTTAATTCATATTTGTGTTAACTGTAGTTTATTTTGATAAATGTAAGCTAAACTTCAGTACCCCAAGGAATATAAATTAATGGGAAATGGTAATTTACACTCAGTGGCCACTTCATTAGGTAGAGAAGGTATTGAATAAAATAGCCACTGAGTGTACTTCTGTATGTGTGTGCTCTTCTGCCTCTGTCGCCCATCCACTTCAAGTTAGATATGTTGTGTGTTTAGAGATGTTCTTCTGCGTGCCACTGTTGTATAGTGTGGTTATTTGATTTCTGTTGCCTTCCTGTCCACCTTAAGCCAGTATGGCCATTCTCCTCTGACCACTCTCATTAACAAAATTCTTTTGCTGACAGAACGGGAACTCACTATATGTTTTTTGTTTCTCGCACCATTCTCTGTAAACTCTATAGAGACTATTGTGTGTGAAAACCCCAGGAGATCACCAGTTTCCAAGAAACCACCTCTGGCACCAACAATCATTCCACACTCAAAGTCACTTAGATCACATTTCTTCCCCATTCTGATGTTTGCTCTCAACAACAACTGAACTTCTTGACCATGTCTGCATACTTTTATGCATTGAGTTGCTGCTACATGATTGGCTGATTAAATATTTGCGTTACCAGACAGGTGTACCTAATAAAGTGTCATTTCTTGCAAGGTGGTTAGACTGTTGGCTGTCTTTAATTAAGCTCCTGCTTTTCTCTGACTTAGTTAACAACTGAAACCCACTGAATGGTGGTCTGGATCTAAAAATCTGTCAATACAGTACAAGATCATTATGATTGGTCAATAACATTCTTTAGAGCAAAAGAATTAGTTCTATTCTCTAGCAGCTAAATTTGATTTCAAATGTGTTATTGAAAAAAATTAAATATACTTTTTTGTATTTACAGTACAATATGAAGCCAAATTTCTGTTGGCGACTGGCTCGAGCCTACTTTGACATGGAAGAGATGTCCATAAATGAAAGTGAGAAGATATCCTATTTAGATCTAGGTAAGTTATTTGGCTGATACTGCATCTTGTTTAAGGGACATTACGAAGCTGCCTTGGGTAATTCAGCTGACTTTAAACAAACATAGTATCTGAGCTATATCTTGTTATCAGGACAAATTGAGCCTGGGGAACCTAGGAAGATCATTATCTGAGCATGCGAGAAGCTCATGGACAAATTTGGTCAAAACATGCCTGAGCAAGGACCTGGACCCATTGCAACTTGCCTACAGCCACAGCAGGTCTACAGGGAACATGATCTTCTGGTCCTCCACTCAGCCTTGGACCAGTTAGACAGCAACAATACCTACGTTAGGCTGCTGTTTGTCAATTAATACCATTAACCCCTCAGTACTAATCAACAAGCTTCAAAACCTGGGCTTCTGTAGCTGCCATTACAGCTGGATTCTAGTTAGTGTTGATTGGTAATAACATCATCTTGCTGACAGTCAACACAGGTACACTTAAAAGATGCCTTCTTAGCCCACTGCTCTACTCTCTACAGCCACTACTGTGTGGCCAGACACAGCTCAAGTAAATTTAGCAATGTAACCACTGTTGTTAGCAGAATTTTAGCTGGTGATGAGGCATACAAGAGCAAGATAGATCAGCTGGTTGAGTGGTGTCACAACAACCTTGTACTCTTAAGGAACAAGGAATTAATTGTGAACTATTAATTAATTGTGGAGTAGGTAGGAGAGCACACACCTATCCTCATTGAGGGGTCAGTGGTGGAAAGAGTGAGCAGCTTCAAGTTCCTGGGCACCAACAGCTCGGAGGATCCATACTGGACCCAATATATTGATGTAATCAAGAAGAAGGCACGGCAGTGGCTATATATAATTGCAAGTTTGGTATGTTACTAAATACTAGCAAATTTTTACAGGTGCATTCTGAATGGGTGCATCACCACCTGCTATGAAGGCTTCAATGTGCAGAAATGAAAAAGCCTGCGAAGGGTTTTAGACTCAGCCACCTCCATCATGGGCACAACCCTCCTCACCATTGAGGATATCATTGAAAGGCGATGCCTCAAGGTGGCATCAATCATTAAGGACGCTCACCACCAAGACATGCATTCTTCTCATTACTACCATCGGGGAGGAGGTACAAGAACCTGAAGACCCACACTCAAAAGTTTTTTAGTAGCAGCTCCTTCCCCTCTGCCATCAGATTTCTGAAATGTCCATGAATCCATTTACACTACGTTGCTATTCCTCTTTTTCACTACACTATTTATTTTTATTGTAACTTACAGTAATTTCTGTCTTATACTGTACTGCTGCTACAAAACAAATTTCTTGAAATATATCAGTGATAATAAATCTGATTCTGAAACATGGTCAGTGCATCTTCAGAGATGGGTAATGGCAAAGCTGTAATTCTACTCAATTTACACTATATGCAATGTTTTGTTTAAGTAGTGAAACAAAAGTGAGACAAACTTAATTAAGAGAACCATTTTTCCATTTGTATTTGTTCCAGTTTGTCAGTTTTATTCCTATTCCTATTACTATTCCTTGTGATGCCACGTGATGGGAATAAAATGTTGTTTTAAACTTATGATTAATTTTGTCATCATGTGGAGTGCTTCTTGGGTCCAGTGAAGGGGGAAGAGTAAGCTTTGGTTGTCAAATCCAAGAAGCTGTTGATTGCGCCTGTGAAATTGTCTGTTCTTACCAGGCCGGCTGGTGGTGCAATGACATTGGCGCCGGACCCGGGAGCAGAGGTTCCCGAGTTCGAAACCAGTTGGGTCCATTCCCGAGTTCGCTTTCCATCCGTGCCGGGTTGAGTGTCGAGATCACAACTCGACCTCGTAAGATAAAAGCGAAAAATACTGAGAAAATGTCTGTGTGAGGAGTGGCGCGCCACACAGTCTCTCTCTCGCTCTGCACCTTGTAAAAAGCCATGAAAAAGACATAATCATGGACGCATGCACACGCACAGACTCGCATGCACGCAGGCACATGCCAAAAAAAAAGAAATTGTCTTTTCTTCTCATGTAGAACAAATTATTCTTCAAAAAAGTAACTTACCTTAGTATAAATGACCTTCAGTATTATTATTTGTGCTTCTGTGTACTTTCGCTCATCTACATGCTGTGAGATGAATAGAACTGAGAAGTACATTACAAAGAGGTTAGAGACACAGGAGACTGCAGATATTGGAATCTAGATCAAGCTGCTGGAAGAACACAGATCAAGCAGCATCTATAGAGACAAGGGGATGATTGAGATTTCAGATTGGGATAGAGTATATAAAGAAAAAGACCTCAAGGCATAGGAGCAGAGGATCAGATGGGCTCTTAAGCCCATCGTGTCTGCATCACCATCTGATCATGGCTGATTTATTTTTCCTACCAACCCTATTCTTCTGCCTTTTCTCTGTAACCTTTGATGCCCTTACTAATTCAAGAATCTAATGGCTAGTGCAGTGGATTCTGGTTAATTGAGACACATCGGGAGCAGTGCATCCTGGCTCCAATTAGCTGAAGTTTCATAGAAATAGTTAAAAGGTATACATAAAAAAGACAAGCTACATTTTACAAGGTGTTATTGGATGAACTCGATGCCGCTTACAGAGACATACTTCTTCATGCTGATGTTCGGTGGCTAAGTCGCGGCAAAGTGCTGCAACAATTTGTTGACTTGCTGCCTGAGATAAAGACTTTTCTGTCGACAAGAAATGATGAGCACGAGGAACTGTTAGATGATGCATGGCTACTGGATTTAGGGTTTCTGACAGACCTAACGACTAAATTAAACGCACCTAACAACAAGCTCATGGGAAAGGACCGACACCTGCGCCACATGATAAGTGCAGTAAATGCGTTTAAGGCCAAGCTCGGTATTTGGATTTCAAATTTAAAGAACGGGAGGCTGACACACTTTCCCAACTTGGAGAAAATGTTGCAAGCCATCAAGGAAAAAAATGCTTTTCACCCTGAGCAGTACTGTGCTTACCTAAACAAACTGGTAATAGAGTTGGATCAGCGTTTTGGGGAGTTAAACGTCATGAAAGATATTGCTGCATTTATTTCAAACCCATTTCTGCCGATCAATATCGAACAGATAGCAGCGGAATTCCAGCAAGTATTTGGTGTGCCAAGTGATATTGAAATGGAAATAATTGATTTGCAAAATGAATCGCGCTTAAAGCAAGATCAAGGGACGGTGACTTTTGGGGGCTTGTCAGCAGGGAGAAGTTTCCTCATCTCACCACATTTGCACTAAAAGTTAGTGCCTACTTCAGGTCAACTTATCTGTGTGAAGTTGCATTTTCACAGATGAAAATTATTAAATCCAAGTACAGGAGTTGCCTTACTGACAGACACCTCACAGACTGTCTCACACTGGCTATCTGTAGTTATGAGCCAAATTTCAGGGAACTAGCAGAAAGTATTCAGCCCCAGTCATCACACTGAGCACAACAGTCAATTTTTGTTCATTTATTTTTCGTGTTGAAATAAAATTAAATAGTGAAACTTAGAATTAAAGATGTGAAGTATTGTAATATTCTTAAGGACAGCTATGGCCTGTTTGATATGCTAGTTACAGTGTTTTCTTGGCTGAATTAATTTGAAAGTTTGATAAAAGCATTTTATGTAATTCAAATACAATTAGCCCAAATAAAAGGCCTCAAGTTCGAAGTACAACCTGAGCTGTTTTTTCTCTAAACGATTTAGTAGGTCGATCTTGCCTTTCACTAAGGCCAAGGTAGGGGATCTTGGGCTTAAAAAGATTGGCGACCACTCGTGTGGTCAGTCAGAGGCTTTTTGCCAGGGCTGAAATGGCTGCCACAAGAGGGCACAGGTTTAAGGTGCTTTGGAGTAGGTACAGAGGAGATGTCAGGGGTAAGTTTTTTACGTAGAAAGTGGTGAGTGCCTGGAATGGGCTGCCAACAACAGTGGTGGAGGCGGATACAATAGGGTCTTTTAAGAGACTTTTGGATAGGTACATGGAGTTTAGAAAAATAGAGGGCTATGGGTAACCCTAGTAACTTCTAAGGTAGGGACATGTTTGGCATAACTTTGTGGGCCGAAGGGCCTGTATTGTGCTGTAGGGTTTCTATGTTTCTGTGAAAGAAATTTTGCAAGATTCAAGGCTTTGTGATTTGCTTGAGAGAATGCCTGTGATTTATTTATTTAAGTGAATGAATGATCGTATGGAGAAAGTGCTTGGAAAGCTGAAAAGTCTGAAGGTACATAAGTCACCTGGACCAGATGGACTACACCCCATGTTTTTGAAATGGGTATCTAAAGAAATTGTGGAGCCAATATTAAAGATCTTTCAAGAACTACTAGATTCTGGAATGTTTTCAGAGAACTGGAAAATTGCAAATGTCCCTCCACTCTTTAGTAAGGGAGGGAGGGAAACAAAAGATATAAGCCAGTTAGCCTGACTCCAGTGGTTGGAAAGATATTAGAGTTCATTATTAAGTTCATTATTCAGCGTACTTGGAAGCGCATGCTAAGTAGGGCAAAATCAGTTTGGTTTCCTTAAGGGGAAGTCTTGGCTGCCAAATCTGTTGGAATTCTTTGAGGAAATAACAGGCAGGGTAGGTAAAGCAGAGTTACTTGGATTTTCTAAAGGTGACAAAGTGCTGCATGTGAGACTGCTAAACAAGATAAGAGCCCAAGGTATTACAGGAAAAATACTAGCATGTTCAGAAGATTGGCTGACAGGCAGGAGGCAGAGAGTGAGAATAAAGGGAACCTTTTCTGGTTGGCTGCTAGTGACAGTGCCAGTCATGTTCCATAGGGGTCAGTGTTGGGACTGTTCCTTTTCACATATGAATTGATGGCTTTGTGACCAAGTTTGTGAATGATGCAAAGATTGGTGGAGGGGCAGGTAGTGTTGAGGAAGCAGGGATTCTGTAAAAGTTCTTGGACCAATTAGGAGACTGGGCAAAGAAGTGGCAGATGGTATAGAGTGTAAGGAAGTTTATGGTCAAGCACTTTGATAGAACGAATAAAGGCATAGAATATTCTTTTCAAGGGGAAGTAAATTCAGAAACCAGAGGTGCAAAGGGACTTAAGAATTCTAGTTCAAAGTACATTTAGTATCTAAATATGTATACATTATACAACCTTGAGATTCATATCTTTGCAGGCAGCCACAAGACAAAGAAACCCAAAGGAACCCATTAAAAAAATCAGACCGCAAACACCCAGGAAAAATGAACAAATCAGGGAAACAATAAAAGTAAACAAATAGCTTTCAGAATAAAAGTGAGTCTGTAGACACAAAGCCTGGAGCATACCTCAGTTCAGAACAGAGCCGAGTAAGCGTCACAGAGCCTGGAGCACGTCACAGCCTCTGTCTCAGTTAGTGCAGAACTGAGTAAATATCGAAGAACTTTCAGGCATGGAACCCAGAGCAGGCCTCAGACTCAGCTTCAGGTCAGCACAGAGCTGAGTAAATATCACAGAGCAGCAAGCAGAATCGGCCTGACCCATGCCTCTTGTCCTGACACCCTGCCTTTTCAGTCCAACTAGCCTAGCGTTTAAATTGTCCAAACATCAGGTTGTTTCTCACACTACGACCCGGGCCCTGTCACATCGATAAGCTTTCGGCTTGGACCCCAGCATCACTTTTTGACCCATTCCCAACCTTTCCAAATTGGCCTTGCGTTTAGATTGATTAAACCTTGCTCTTGGTTTAGGTGGACGGGCCTCGAATCTGCCTCTCTTCCATTCTGTCTTTGCTGGACAGAGAGGACACGGGGAGAATGTTTCCAATTGTGCTAGGACCAGAAGGCACAGCCTCAAAATACAAAGATATGAGATGAGGATTTTTTTTTTAAGCCAGAGGGTGGTGAATCTCTGTAACTCATTGCCATAGATGGCTGTGGAGGCCAGGTTATGGGGTATATTTATGGTGGAAGTTGTTAAGTTCTTGATTAGTAAGGGCGTCAGAAATTACCGGTTGAAGTCAGGAGAGTGAGGTTGAGAGGGATAATAAAGCAGCCATGATAGAATGGTTGTGTGATATGTGTGACACAAGAAGGAAATTAAAGAAAAATAAAAACACAGCAGAGGGAAGAACAGAATACAGGAAAATCAACAAGGAAATCAGGAGAGAAATGAAGGAAGCAAAGCAAAGATGGATAGCTGAACAATGTGCGGACATTGGAGACAGTCTCTCCAACAACAACACAAAGGAGGCATTCCAACTGGTGAAAGATCTTACCAAAGAAAAACAAGCCAAAGTTAACACCATCCAAGACAAAAATGGCAGAAGTCTCACAGAAGGAAAGGAAATAATGGAAAGGTGGACAGAGTACTATTCAGAACTGTGCAACTACCAGAACAAAGGGGATCCAAGCGTGCTGAATGTGCAGAAATTTTCCAATGAGGAAGACTATCCAATCATGCATGAAGAAGTTGAAGCTGCAATACGATCACTGAAGTGCGGGAAGTCAGCAGGAGTTGACAACATCCCTACTGAACTGCTGAAGCATGGAAGAGAGGCCACGATAGACAGGCTTACCACCATCTGCAATAAGATCTGGCAGACAGGTGAATGGCCCACACCTTGGACTCAGTTGCTGATCACTGTGCTTCCCAAGAAAGGCAATCTCCAACTTTGCCAGAATTACCGTACCATCAGTTTGATAAACTATCTAAGCAAGGTAATGCTCAGAATTATCTTGAACAGACTGAGTCCTCAGGCAGAAGGCAATTGCTGAGGAACAAGCAGGCTTCCATAAGGGCAGAAGCACCACTGAGCAGATTTTCAACCTCCGCACCCTTTGTGAGAAACACCTTCAGCACCAGAGAGTGTTCTACCACATCTTCATAGACTTCAAGAAGGCGTTTGACGGAGTCTGGCATGATGCCTTATGGGCCACCATGAAGAAATTCAACATGAGGCAGAAGCTGATTGTATGTACGCCAAGGCAACCAGTGCAGTACTCGCTCAGGGCACCATCGGAGAGTGGTTCCATACCTCTGTAGGAGTCCATCAGGGCTGCCTCCTCTCCCCCACTCTCTTCAACATCTTCCTGGAACGAATCAAGAGTGTTGCTCTTGAAGATCATGTGGGCACAGTCAGCATCAGAGGGAGGAACATCACAAACCTAAGATTTGCTGACGACATTGATGGACTTGCAGAAAAAGAGGACGAACTGGCCAACCTGGTCAGCCATCTTGACAGAGCCTCCATAAAGTTTGGAATGGAAATAAGTGCCAAGAAAACCAAGCTCATGGCAAATGCCAACGGTGGCATCACAACAGACATCTTAGCCCATGGTCAGAAACTTGAGACAGTGCAGCAGTTCAGATACCTGGGGGTAATCATCAGTGATGAAGGATCAAGACCAGAAGTCCTGGCAAGAACTGCACAGAAAATGACGGCACTATCCAAACTCAAGACAATATGGAGGGACAGCAATATCACCATGAAGTACAAGATCAGACTCCTGTGTGCATTGGTATTCTCCATCTTCCTGTATGCTTGTGAGACATGGACCCTCACAGCAGAGCTACAGAGGAAGATACAGGCATTGGAAATGAGATGCTATCGCAACACCTTGGGCATCTCAAACTTGGACCACATCACAAATGAGCAGGTCCGCAAGACCATCCAGCACCACATTGGCCCTCATGAAGACCTTCTCACAATGGTGAAAAGAAAGCTGAGATGGTATAGCCACGTAACAAGATCCAGTGCCCTTGCAAAGACTGTTCTACAAGGAACTATGGAGGGGAAAAGAAGGAGAGGTAGACAGAGGAAAAGATGGATGGACAACATTAAAGAATGGACAGGAAAGAATGGACATTGCAGTGACGCAGGCTCTGGCACACATCTGCGACAGATGGAACAGACTGGTGCAAAGCTTGTCATGATGGCGCCCCGACGACTCCACCAGGAGTTAAGGGCTCAAGGAAGGAAGGAAGGATAGATTGGTGTAGACTCGATGGGAAGAAAGACCTAATTCTGCTCCAAGCAACACACAAAATGCTAGAGGAACTCGGCAGGCCAGGCAGCATCTATGGAAAGAAGTACAATCATTGTTTCAGGCCGAAATGTCAAATGTACTTTTTTCTATAGATGCTGCCTAGCCTGTTGAGTTCCTCCAGCATTTTGTGTATGTTGCTCGGATTTCTAGCACCTGCAGATTTTCTCTTGTTTTGAATTCTGCTCCTAGATCTTAATGGTTTTATTTCCTAGCAGAGACTATTGAAGTTCAGATTCAGAAGTTTAATACTTGGAATGGAAATTTTCTCTGTCCGGCCTGAGAATGGATCTCTGAAAGTGAATGGGCTACTCCAAATGTGCATTTACAGTATATAACTATAATATATTTTACCCATTGAATTGTTATTTTTTATTACATTTGTATTTGTACACCAGCTTTCAGGGTTTTTTTTTGGGTTCATCGCATACAAGAGCAAGAAATAAAGGCGGGATAGGCTATTCATCTTTCTTGCTTACTTCACCATCATTAAAGTACTGCCTCTTACTCTATCTCAGTGCGTTTTCCAGCTCTAAGCGTATATACCTTGACTCCCTTAAAATACAGGATCTTTCAGTCTCAGTCTTGAATATACTCAGCAACTGAGTACCATGGCACTTTTAGGTAGAAACTTCCAAAGCTCTCCACTCCGTGGGTGAAGGAAGTTCTTCTCATCTACCTAGAATGGCCAGCCCCTTATATTGAGATTGCTGCAATTGGTTCTCAATAATCCAGTCAGGCCAAACATCTCTCCATCTACCCTGCTAAGCCTTGAGATAATGTTATATGTTTCAATGAGATTACCTCTCATTCTTCTATAATTGAATATTTAGCTTCAGTCTGATCAATCCTTCATGTGACAAACCCACATCTTGAGATAAGTCTGATGGAACTTTTCTGCACTTCCCCTAAGGCAAGTATATCCTTCCTTGAGTAGGGAGACCAGCATTGCACACAATATTCCAGATGCATTCTTGTCAAAACGCTATATTATTAGAGCGGTACATTTCTACTTTTGTATTGAAATCTTCTTGCAATAAAGGACATATTATTGTTTGCCTTCCTGAATGTATGCTTCACTATGTTAACTTTAAGTGATTCACATACAAAGACAACCATGTCCCTCTGAACAGCAAACCAAAATCTCTTTGCTTCTCCTATCCCTTTGGTCTGTCATCATGAGGAAAATATTTTGATATATCATTCTCAAAACAAAGTGAATGGATTTGAGAACTGACCTCTTTTTCTTTGCTGTCACCTGATCTGCAATCAATTGCCAACTTGTGTAATAATGTTACTTCCAATTTTCACACAAAATGCTGGAGGAGCTCAGCAGGCCAGGCAACATCTATGGAAAAGAGTAAACAGTTGACTTTTCGGGTTGAGACCCTACATCAGGACTGGAAATAAAGATGAGAAGTTAGAGCAAGGAAGTCAGCTTTCTCTATTCTCTCTCTGTGTTACCTAGATATGTATGCTTTGCAATCTGGTTCTATCTTCCCATAATCTCTCCCTTCAGTAGTTCCATTTATCACCTTTCAGACTCTTTTTCATGCCCTGTCACCCGCCTAACTCCATTTGCCCATCATCCACCACTTAACTTGGTTCCACCAATCACCTACCAGTTCTTGTATAATCCTTCTTTCTCAGCTCTTTATATTGGCTATCACCCAAAATATCAACCATCCATTTGCTTCTGCAGATGCTGTTTGACCCACTGAGTTTTTTTTTCTGTTTTTAGTAAATTTCACACATGGGGCACGGCAGAGTCATCTGCATGCCCACTGTGCTCCAAGCGAGGGACTCTGGAGCACATCCTCAGTGGCTGTGCAAGGGCACTTGGTGAGGGATGGTACAGGTGGAGACATGATCAGGTCCTGAAGACCATCGCTGAAGCCGTCAGTGCAGGAGTTGAGTGGGCGAAGCGATCCCGACCCTCCAAGCAGACCATTGCCTTTGTCAGAGCTGGGGAGCAGCCAATACCTGCCAAAAGAACATCTGCAGGCATTCTGACTTCTGCAAGGGACTGGCAGCTGTTGGTGGACCTCGAAGGGCAGCTGAAGTTCCCCAACCATATCGCAGCCACCACCTTGCGACCAGACATTGTCCTAGTGTCTGAGTCTACTAAGCAAGTGGTGCTGCTGGAGCTGACAGTCCCATGGGAAGATAGCTTGGAGGAGGCCTTTGAAAGGAAGCTCTCCAAGTACGCAGGACTGGTCAGCAACTGTTAGCAGGCTGAATGGAGAGCAAGGTGTCTCCCAGTGGAGGTTGGTTGTAGGGGATTCATAGCCCGTTCTTTAGTTAGGGCCTTCAGCATTTTGGGCATCGAGGGAGAGAGGAAGAGGAGAGCCATCCGCAGTACCACCGATGCGGCAGAGAGCGCCTCAAGATGGCTGTGGCTCAAAAGAGGGGAGCCATGGGGTCATAATTAGCTAGCCATCTGGACACAAGCTGGGGTCTGATCCGCCCCGGCTGGGTCACCTGGAGGAGGTTGTATGATGTTGAAAGACTCAAAACACCCGATGATTCCAGGAACATCACTGAAGATGTGTCCAGAAGCATCAATAGATGTATGTACACAGCAGGTTTGAAGAAAATCCTATTGAATCCCACCTTCGCTGTTGTCAGTTGTGAGGGAATCTTGGGTTGGTTAATTTAAAGTTTCACACTTTTAAGAACAATATGAGATTGCTTTTCAACTCTTTGAGAACATTATTTTAATATAATGTTCAATCTTACTGAAACAAAGATTTAGATTTTTGTATTGAAAACTCATAATTTATGTCAAATTGTTATTTGTATGAATGATTCACTTTTGGATGTAGCCCTGAAATTTGTCAAATTCAAGGAATTTAGCAATGATGAATTCAGCTTGTGGAGTGCTCACTTTCCATCTGATAAATGTCTGTCTTGTTATTTTTCATTCAGGAAAAGAAGCAGCAAAATCTGGTCTTCAGCTGGATGATTCAAGTGCAGAATGCCACAAGTGGTATGTACAAAACTCTCCATACTGGAAACAGGAATATTCACTGCATGTAAATCAGAATAGAATATTTTTTTCTTTAGGATTCAAAAAAAAATCTTAATTCAATGGAATGTAAATATTACAAGTTCTGTAGAGACTGCAGATTTTCAATTGTTCAGGTTTTTAGAATCTTTTGTAGGAAAGACCAGCAGATAGGAAAGTGATGAGGTATAGGATCAGTTAGGAACATAGAAATATAGAAAACCTACAGCACAATACAGGCCCTTTGGCCCACAAAGTTGTGCTGAACATGTCCCTACCTTAGAAATTATTAGGCTTACCCATAGCCCTCTATTTTCCTAAGCTCCATGTACCTACCCAAAAGTCTCTTAAAAGACCCTATCGTATTCGCCTCCACCACCATTGCCAGTAGCCCATTCCACGCACTTACCACTCTCTTACCCCTGACATCTCCTCTGTACCTACTCCCCAGCATCTTAAACCTATGTCCTCTTGTGTCAACCATTTCAGCCCTGGGAAAAAGCCTCTGACTATCCACACAATCAATGCCTCTCATCATCTTATACACCTCTTTCAGGTCACTTCTCATCCTCCGTTACTCCAAGGAGAAAAGGAGGAGTTCACTCAACCTGTTTTCATAAAGCATGCTCCCCAATCCAGGCAACATCCTTGTAAATCTCCTCTGCACCCTTTCTATTCTTCCACATCCTTCCTGTAGTGAGGTGGCCAGAAGTGAGCACAGTACTCCAAGTGGTGTCTGACCAGGGTCCTATATAGCTGCAACATTACCTCTCAGCTCCTAAATTCAATTCCACGATTGATGAAAGCCAATACACCATATGCCTTCTTAACCACAGAGTCAACCTGCGCAGCTGTTTTGAGCATCCTGTGGACTCGGACCCCAAGATCCCTCTGATCCTCCACACTGCCAAGAGTCTTACCATTAATACTATATTCTGCCATCTTAATTGACCTACCAAAATGAACCACTTCACACTTATCTGGGTTGAACTCCATTTGCCACTTCTCAGCCCAGTTTTGCATCCTATCAATGTTCCGCTGTAACCTCTGACAGCCCTCCACACTATCCACAACACCTCAAACCTTTGTGTCATCAGCAAATTTATTAATCCATCCCTCTACTTCCTCATCCAGTTCACTTATAAAAATCACGAAGCGTAAGGGTCCCAAAACAGATCCCTGAGGCACACCACTGGTCACCGACCTCCATGCAGAAAATGACCTGTCTACAACCTTGAAATTTTATTGAATATAGTGCTGATCTGAGGGGCCACAGAGTTACTTGTGTCCTTATGCCAGGTTTAGACCATAAGACTGTAAGATATAGGAGTGGATTTGAGCCATTTGGCCCATTAAGTCTTCTCCACCATTCCATCATGGTTGATCCAATTTTCCTCTTAGCCCCAATCTCCTGCCTTCTCCCTTTATCCCTTCATGCCTTGACCAGTTAAGAATCTATCAGCCTCTGTCTTAAATATACACAAAAATTTGTACTCCCAGCTGCCTGTGGCAAAGAATTCCACAGATTCACTACTCTCTGCCCAAAGAAATTCCTTCTCATCTCTGTTCGAAAAGGATGCCCCTCTATTCTGAAGCTGTGTCTTCTGGTCTTAGACTCTCCCACTATAGAAAACATCTTCTCCATTTCCACTCAATCAAGGCCTTTCACCATTCGATAGGTTTTAATTAGGTCACCCCTCATTCTTCAGAATTCTAGTGAATACAGGCCCAGAGCCATCAAACACTCTTCATATGACAATCCATTCAATCCTGGAATCATCTTTGTGAACCTCCTTTGTACCCTCCCCAATTTCAGCACATCCCTAAGATAAGGGGCCCAAAATTGTTCACAATACTCCATGTGAGGCCTCACCAGTGCTTCATAAAGTCTTAACATTACATCTTGCATTGTATTCTAGTCCTCTTGAAATGAATGCTAACATAGCATTTGCCTTCCTCACCACAGACTCAACCTGCAAATTAACCTTTCAGGAATCCTGCACAAGGACTCCCAAGTCCCTTTGCACCTCAGTTTTTGTACTTGCTCTCCATTTAGAAAATAATCCACCCTTTCATTACTTCTATAAATTTCATGACCATGCAATATCCAACACCGTATTCCATCTGCCACTTCTTTGCCCATTCTCCTATTCTAAGTCCTACTGTAGCCTCTGTACTTCCTCAAAACTACCTTCCCCTCCTCCTATCTTCATATCATCTGCAAACTTTGCAACAAAACAATCAATCCATCATCCAAATCATTGACATATAATACTGCTGGTCATGGGCAGCCAACCAGAAAAGGCTCCCTTTATTCCCACTCTTTGGCATCTGCCAATCAGCCACTACTTTATCCATGCTAGAATTTTTCCTGTAATTTCATGGGCTCACAGCCTCGTGTGGTACCTTGTCAAAGGTCTTCTGAAAATCCAAGTACACACTAACCGATTCTCCATTGTCTATCCTGCTTGTTATTTCTTCAAAGAAGTCGTAACAGATTTGTCAGACAAGATTTTCCTTGGAGGAAACCATGCTGATTATGGCCTATTTTATCATGTGCCTCCAAGTACCCTGAGACCTCATCTTTAATAATCAACTCCAACATCTTCCCAACTGCTGAGATCAGACTAACTTGCCTACAGTTGCCTTTCTTCTGCCTCTCTCCCTTCTTGAAGAATGGAGTGACTTTTGCAATTTTCCAATCTACTGGAAACATTCCAGAATCTAGTGATTCTTGAAAGGTGATTACAAATGTCTCCACAATCTCTTCAACCACTTTTTTCAGAACCCTGGGGTGTACACCATCTCGTCCACATGACTTATCTACCTTCAGACCTCTCAGTTTCCCAAGAACCTTCTCTCTAGAAATGGTATCTTCACACACTTCATGACAACTGATACCTGGAACTTCCACTATATTGCTCGGGTCTTCCACTGTGAAGACATGCAAAATCCTTATTCAGTTCATCCACCATTTCTTTGTCCCCCATTACTACTTCTCCAGCATAGTTTTCCAGCGGTCTGAAATCCCTTCTCACCTCTCCTTTACACTTTATGTATCTGAAGAAACTTTTGGTATCCATTTTAATATCATTGGCTAGCTTACTTTCGTATTCCATTTTTACCTTAATTACTTTTTTAGTTGCCTTCTGTTGGTTTATAAAAGCTTCCCAATCCTCTAACTTACCACTAATTTTTGTTCTATTATATGCCCTCTCTTTGGCTTTTTTCTTGGCTTTGACTTCACTTGTTAGCCAGAGTTGTGTCATTTTGTCCTTAGAATACTTCTTCCTCTTTGGGATATAGCTTCTTCTCAAATTTCAGGGTGAATACAATCATACTATGATCACTTCCCCTTAGGATTCTTTTATCTTAAGCTTTCTCTGATCAGTTCTGGTTCATTGAACAACATCCAATCCAGAATAGCTGATTCCCTCATGGGCTCAACCACGAGTTACTCTAAAAAACCATCTCATAGGTATTCTAGAAATTCCCCTTCTTGGAATCCAGCACCAACCTGATTTTCCCAATCTACCCGCATATTGTAATCCCCCATGACTATCGTAACATTGCCCTTTTGGCATACATTTTCTATTTCCTGTTGTAATGTATAGTCCACATCCACTCTACTGTTTGGTGGTCAGTATATAACTCCTTTCAGGGTCTTTTTACCCTTGTAGTTCCTTAGCTATATACACAATGGTTCAACACCCTCCAACCCTATGTCACCTCTTTCTAACAGATTTGATTTCATTTTTTTTTCCCACCAGAGGAACACCACCCCCTCTGATTTCCTGCCTGTCCTTTCGATAGATTGTGTATACTTGGATATTAAGCTCCCAGCTATGATCTTCTTTCAGCCATGATTCAGTGATGTCTACAACATTATGCATGCCATTCTGTAACTGTGCTACTGTATAAGTTCAGTTACCTTATTCTGTATACTGCGCACATTCAAATATAACACCTTCAGTCCTATATTCACCCTTTTTAATTTTGTCTGCCCTTTACGTTGCAAGTCATCTTGAGTTGACGCAACTCTGCTTCTTCAAAAGCCTCTCCTCAGTACACATTGCCTCAGTTTATAAACTAGCTTTCCATGCTCAGCACTATCATCTGCCTTTCCTGTGATACTTCCTGCATTGAAATATCAGCAGCTCAGGACACTAGTCGCACTATTCTCAACCTTTTGACTCCTAACTTTGTCTGAGATCTTACCAGGATCTGCCTCCACAACCTCTCCATTAACTGTTCTGGCACTCTGATTCCTATCCCCCTGTGACTCTAGTTTAAACTCTACCGTGCAGCATTTGTAAACTTTCCTGCTAGGTTATTAGTCCCCTTCCAGTTCAGGTGCAAACCATTCCTTCTGTACAAGTCCCACCTTCCCTGGAAGTGAGCCCAATGATCCAAAAATCTTATGTCCTCCCTCCTACCCCAACTCCTTAGCCATGTATTAAACTTTATAATCTTCCTAGGTCTGGCCTCACTAGCACATGGCATGGGTAGCAATCCTGAAGTCACAACCCTGGAGGTCCTGCCCTTTACTTAGCACCTAACTCCCCAAGCTCCCTATGCAGAACCTCATCACTCATCCTAACAATGTCATTGGTGCCTACATGGCTGTTCACCCTTCCACTTAAGAATGCTGAGGACTCAATTAGAGATGTCTTGGGCCTTGGCACCCTGGAGGCAACATACCATTTGAGAATCTCTGTCTCACCCACAGAACCTCCTGTCCATTCCCCTAACAAATTCCCCATCACCACAGTGTGCTTCTTCTAACCCCTTCCCTTCTGAGTCCAAGGCAAACTGAATGCCAGAGAACTGACCACTGTAAACTGCCTCTGTTAAGTCATCCCTCCAACAGTAACCAAAGTAATAAACATGTTGAGGGGGATGGCCACAGGGGTACTTACTCTGTACAGGCTCCTTAACTCCTTTCTCCTTCCTGATTGTCACCCAGTTTTCTGTGTCCTGCACCTTGGGTATAACTATCTCTCCATATGTTCTATCTGTCACCCCCTTCAACCTCCCAAATGAATCAGAGTTCATCCAGTTCCAGCTTCAATTCCTTACTCCTGTAAATGTACAACCATTTCTGTGATACCAAATACAGCTGGCAAATGTGGCAGGGCATTCATTCCATAACAGACTATAACATCACCGTGCACTTCAATGACAGTGATACCTCTCTTCCTGATAGGTTGAATGTCTTCTATACACTGTTTGATGCATTGAACAGTGTGCTGTTGAGAAAGACGCCCCCCCACCCCCCAAGGAATCTCTGGCCACAGCTGATTCAAGGAAGCCCTCGTCAGGGTCAATCCACACAAAGCTGTGGGGCCTGATAACAGACCTAGTCAGGTGTTGAATGACTGTGCAGCCCTGCTAGCAAATATTCTCATGGATATCTTTAACGTCTCTCTGAAACAGTTCATTGTCCCTGCAGTCTTCAAGACCTCCACCATCATCCCAGTGCCCAAGAGGCTGATGGTAACCTGCCGTAATGACTACTGTTGAGTGGCACTGACCTCAATGATAATGAGGTGCTTTGAGCAGCCAGTCTACTACATTGGACTCTTACCAGTTTGCATTTTGCCCAAAGCAGTCCACCAATGATATGATTGCCTCTGCCTTCTACTTACGCCTGTCCCATTTAGAGAATGGTGTCTCCTATATCTGAATGCTGTTCATTGACCAGTTCTTTATTCAATATGACTATTCCTCAGAAACTAGTGGGTAAAAAGTCTCAATACCTCCCTCCGTAACTAGATCTTGGATGGAGATTCCGTAGACATTTCATGTTGACAGCAACATTTCTAATTCTATCACAGTGAGTACTGCCCCCCAGCCCCCAGGACTGCCTGTTTGTGATAGATCCATTTCTAACCACATTAAATTCACTGATGACACAACAGTGGTTCGCCTCATCAGTAACAAAGATGAGTCAGCATTTAGAGAAGAGGTAGAGTGTTTTGTGGACTGAAATGAACACAACAACTTGAGTCTCAACGTGGACAAGGCTAAAGAGATGATTGTGGACTTGAGGAGGGTGCAGACTCTCCATTCCTTACTACACATCAATGGCTGCTCTGTGGAAAGAGTTAAGAGCACTAAGTTTTTTGGAGTACACATCAAGGAGGATCACACGGCCTCCTCTTTAGTCAAGAAAACACAGCTTCCACTTCTTGAGAAGATTAAGGTGAGTGAGGCTCCCCGCCCCCATTCTAACCACATTCGAGAATATCATCGAGAGTGTTCTGCCCAACGGTTTCACTGTCTCATATGGGAACTGCAAGGCATGTGATCACAAATCCATGTAACAGATTGTGAGAACTGCTGAGTGAATCATTGGGGTCTGTTCTCTCCCCACCCCTTTCAGGACATATACTAAAAGTGTTGCATTTGCAGACCCATCAACATCGTCAAGAACTCTTCCCTTTCATCTCACAGTCTCTTTGACTTGCTACCATCCAGGAAAAGGTACCACGATGTAAGAATGAGAATTGTTAAGCTGAGTAAAGGCTTCTTCGTCCAGGCTGTAAGACTTCTGAACACCCTACTACCCCCAGTACACATTATTATGACAGCACCAGTAACATTATACTGTGGTATATTTAACTATCTGTCATATGTGCACCTTGTGTCAACTTGTACATCTACGGAATTATTTTTATTACATGCTAATGTTATTGTGTTCATATTTTTTATGTGCTGTATGTGATATATGTCGTGTTTTGCACCTTGATCTCAAAAGAACTTGCTTCATTTTAACTGTGTACATATATACAGCTGAATGACAAAAAACTTGAACTTAAAGTTGCTTACTGTTTGCTATGAAACATTTTCTATCATTTCCCAATTCATTAAATACGATATTAATTTGCCATCCAGACCTAAGAACTAATTCTGCGTGCATTTATTTGTTGTATTTTATGTCTTTTGTTTCAATCCAGACATTGAGGATGTTTTCTTTCTTGGACAGTCTAGAACAAGGGGATATAGTTTCAGAAGGGAGATGTAATCCATTTGAGAGATGAAGAGGAATTTCTACTCTCAGGAAGTTATGAAATGTTTCTGCAGATAGTCGCGGAGGCTGGAGTATTTGAATTTATTCACAGTTGAGATAGATTTTGCTCTGTAAGGATTACAGAGAACAAATAGAAAAGTGGAACAAGAACCAAGATCAGATGAGCTATGATATTATTGAATGTCAAAACTGGCTCGTGGCCTACTCCTACCACTTCTTATGTTGATTTCATCCTTTGAATTGTCTTCATAGGCATGTGCATATCAGAGAATAAAAGTATTCATTTTGAATATTCATAATATACTCTATATTTAATTTTGTATATGGTGGAGCTTTACTTCAAGGACTAGTTTCAGTTTTCCTTAAAACTTAGTTACTGTCAGTCCCAATCCTCCTCCTCTTCTTTCCCTGTAGGCCTATAGTTTATTCTGCCTTGTGTGCCATTAGTTCCCTTTATTTTTTGTCATTTATCTCTATAAAGGGTTAACTTGCAGCAACTATTTGTTATGTTGAAGAAACCCACACGAATTTAGGAAGTGTGTGTAAATCCCACACAGCACCTGAAGTCAGGATTCTACCTGAATCCTTGGAGCTGTTATGAGTTAATGAAAGCAAAAAAAAAGAATCCTGCATGTACTGTATTATTACTTCAGCTATAGTATAGCTTTGCTGAAGATACAAGGAACAATAGAGATTTTGTACCTTATTATATATGTATGCCATTATTGCATTCCATGATATGATTATAACATACTTTTTGTAGTACATTTTCTTATTTTGGACTGATCTGGTTTAAATCAGTTTTGATGTGAATTTAAATGAATATGTGACTAACATGTCATGTTCTTCAATTGGATTGATTTTGTTTGTTTAAGTTCAATATTAAAGGGAAAGAGATATGATCTTATCAAGTTCCAAGTTTGTTTTAAAATTAAAAATTACTTGGCAGACTCGGGGTTGCTCTCTATCGCTTATTCATTTCCCATTAATTCCCCAAGTTCATTGCTAATCTTGATTGTTTTCATTGGCAAGTGCAGTGTTTTCCCCTCTGTAACTCTATGGTTATTTCTAGAATTAAGATGCAGATCTTTCCTCTGCAGTCAAATTTTGTTCTGCGCCAAGAGGCTCAGTTCTGGAGCAAAGTAAATCCTAAGCTGCATGCTATTAGATCAAAAATAGATACCTCTGATATTTCTCATTGGACCTACAGTGCCTATAAAAAAAAATTCATCCCCTTGGAAGTTTTCATATTATTGTTTTTGAATCGCGGTGGATTTAGTTTGACTCTTTTGACACTGATCAACAGAAAAAAACTTTGGTGTCAAAGTGAAAAAAAAGGTCTCTACAAAATGATCTTAATTACAAATATAAAACACAAAATAATTGATTGAAAGTATTCACACTTCTTTAATATAACACACCACATCATCACTGGTGCAGCCAATTGGTTTTTGAAGTCACATAATTAGTTAAATGGAGATCTGTTTTTGGAGACCTGTGTGGAGTTGAGGTGTTTCAATTGATTCTAGTAAAAATACACCTGTATCAGGAAGGTCCAGCAACTGGTGAGTCAGTAGCCTGGTAAAAGCTACACCATGAAGACAAAATAGCACTCCAAGCAACTCTGCAAAAAGGTTATTGAATAGCACAAATCAGGAGATGGACACAAGAAAATTTGTAAGGCACTGAACATCCCTTGGAGTACAGTTAAGTG
Source organism: Mobula birostris (assembly GCF_030028105.1). NCBI lineage: Eukaryota > Metazoa > Chordata > Chondrichthyes > Myliobatiformes > Myliobatidae > Mobula > Mobula birostris. The sequence continues at coordinate 157,857,639 of NC_092370.1, forward strand.
AATCATCAAGAAATGGAAAGAATATGGCACAGTTGTAAATCTGCCTAAGGCAGGCCATCCTCAAAAACTGTGACCGTGTGAGAAAGAGACTAGTGAAGGAGGCCACCAAGAGACCTATGACAACTCTGGAGGAGCCACAAGCTTCAGTGGTTGAGATGGGAGAGACTGCACATACAATAAGTGTTGCCTGGGTGCCTCACCAGTTGCAGCTTTATGGGACAATGGCAAAGAGAAAGCCACTGTTGAAAAAAAAAACCCACATGAAATCTTGGCTAGTTAGCCAGAAGGCATGTGGGAGACTGAAGCCAGCTGGAAGAAGGCTTAATGGTTTAATGAAACCAAATTGAGCTTTTTTGCCATTGGGCTAAAGACAGCACGTCATCAAAAGCACACCATTCCTACTATGAAGCATGGTGGTGGTTGCCTAGGTGCTTTACTAGTGACAAAGAGAAAGCCACTGTTGGGGAAAAAAAAAACTCACATGAAATCTCAGTTAGTGTTTGCCGGAAGGCATGTGCAAGACTCTGAAGTCAGCTGGAAGAAGGTTCTATGGTCTGATGAAACCAAAATTGAGCTTTTTGACCACTGGACTAAATACCATGTTTGGTGTATGCCAAACACAGTACATCATCAAAAACACACTATCCTTATCATGAGGTATGGTGGTGGCTGCATCATGCTGTGGGGATGCTTCACTGCAGCAGGCCCTGGAAGGCTTGTGAAGGTAGAGGGTAAAATGAATGCAGCAAAATACAAGGAAATCCTGGAGGAAAACCTGATACAGTCTGCAAGAGAACTGCGATTTGGAAGAAGATTTATTTCCAGCAAGACAATGACCCCAAGCATAAAGCCAAAACTACACAGGAATGGCTTAAAAACAACAAAGTTAATGTCCTGGAGTGGCCAAGACAGAGTCCAGATCTCACTCCAACTGAGAATTTGTGGCTGGATTTGAAAAGGGCTGTTCACTCACGAACCCTAAGCAATCTGACAGAGCTTGAGCAGTTTTATAAAGAAGAATGGGGAAAAATTGTAGTGTCCAGATGTGCAAAGCTGATGGAGACCAATCCATGCAGACTTAAGGCTGTAATTGCTGTCAAAGGTGCATCTGCTAAATACTTTTCTGAAAGGGGTGAATACTTATGCAATGCTGAGGATGTTCTACGAGTCTGTGGTGGCCAGTGCGATCATGTTTGCTGTTGTGTGCTGGGGCAGCAGGCTGAGGGTAGCAGACACCAACAGAACCAACAGACTCATTCGTAAGGCCAGTGATGTTGTGGGGATGGAACTGGACTCTCTGACGGTGATGTCTGAAAAGAGGATACTGTCCAAGTTGCATGCCATCTTGGACAATGTCTCCCATCCACTACATAATGTACTGGTTAGGCACAGCAGTACATTCAGCCAGAGACTCATTCCACCGAGATGCAACACAGAGCATCCTAGGAAGTCATTCCTGCCTGTGGCCATCAAACTTTACAACTCCTCCCTTGGAGGGTCAGACACCCTGAGCCAATAGGCTGGTCCTAGACTTATTTCCTGGCATAATTTACAAATTACTATTTAATTATTTATGGTTTTATTACTATTTAATTATTTATAGTGCAACTGTAACGAAAACCAATTTCCCCTGGGACCAATAAAGTATGACTACTACTACTACTACTACTACTACTACTACTACTACTAATCAATTAAATTGTTTTATATTTATAATTAATTTAGATCACTTTGTAGAGATCTGCTTTCACGTTGACACGAAAGAGTCTTTTTCTGTTGATCAGTGTCAAAAAAGCTGAATTAAATCCACTGTGATTCAATGTTGTAAAACAATAAAACATGAAAACTTCCAAGGGAGGTGAATACTTTTTATAGGCACTGTATATTGGATGCTATTCAATAATTGTTTTTACAGCCAATCTGTACATGTTCTTATTTTTCATTCAATTTTTCTTCATTCTGTAGCTTATTTTCCCATCACCCATCCTCCAATAATTTGCCCAGCCATGATCAGGAACTTATTGTTTCTATTTAGCAAGAACCTTAATATTTTAGTCATTTGTGGAATTTCTGTCATGTAATTTGCTGCCCATCTGCAGGTGTCCATAGAAAAGTGGTATGGATCATCATTTTGACCTGTTCCATTCCATGTATTCAACCACTTCTATATTGCTAGTTAGTAGTGACATTCAACTTTTCAACCCATCGGCACTGAAGTGGTGTATTTCCATGTGAACTTTACTGTTTTAGTTTTCCTATTCTGTCCACTGCCTGTGTCCTTTCAGGTGAAAGAGATTTTGGGTCTGAAAGTGCTGTTGAAGAAATCTTAATGGGATTTTCTGGTACACCCTTGACCAGGATTTTTATAGAGTTGAGAGTTGCCTTGCCCTATATGGCCTCTGGTCTGCTGCTTTAATATCCTGAATTGTCTAAATGGAGACTTAAATAAGCTGAACCTCTGGAAGTTGATATAGGTAGAAATGGGATAACATTGGTAATACCACTGAACGTGGAGGGCAAGTGCTTAAACCTGCTCAGGCTGCACATGGTCATTGTATGACTCTTGTTTGGATGAATGTTTTAAGCCCAAGTCTGGATGTCAGCCAAGTCATGGAGTATTCTGAAACAGATGGTTTTATTATCTGAAGAGTTGTAAATAAAACTGAAAGTCATGCAATCATAAACAAGCATTCTCTATACTGAAGTTATAGGTAAGTAATTTATAAAATGTTTGAATGTGGCTGGTGTGGAAGCTATGTTGAGCAACACTAGCAATAATATTCCGGGGCTGAGATCGACCTCCAAAAATGGCAACCATCTTCCTGTATCCCAGGTTTATTCTGAAGTGCAAGGCTTATTGTGTTTATCATTTTATCTTTTGATGTCAAGGGCAGTTACTGTCCTCCTTCTCTTTTTACCATGTTTTATACCACCATTGGGCTAATAAATTGCAGTAATGAAGTCTTGAATTGAGTTTCCTTGAAGGAGCTCAAAATGAGCTTCAGCAGGCAGGCTGTGTCAAGATTCTCCCTCAGTTACACAATTGATTATAGTTTTCATCACTCCAAGAATATGAGTAATTTGATAGGCAAATTGGACTTGCAAGCGAAATGATGTCTTTTGTTATTTTCTATTTTATTGGATAGATGTCTTAATAGTTGCACTTGCTGGAAGTGTGAATAAATCTGAAGAATAGGCCTTGAGTACTGCAGTCAATATGTTGTCAAGACTTGTTGTTTTGCTGTGTCTTCTGTTTAACCACTTAATATCTCACTGGGCACTTATGCTAAAGATGTTTATAAGAACTTTAGACTTCATATTTCACCTTTTGCACTCTTTTGTTGGGTGTTGACAGTTGATGATGAGGATTTTGTGCAACTGCTTCCTCTTTCTTTAACTCCATTTATGTAGTAGTTTCATCAATTTAAGTACTTATTCATATAGGATAAGGGACAAGTAGGTCATGTGGTGCAGATTGTGCTGGAATACAGAGACATTAGAGCATGCTGGTAGTTAATGGTATCCACAGAGTAAAAATGAAACTTTATCTCTTCAAAGGCTGCACAATGGTTATTTCTACTAATATTTTCATTCATTGCATCTGGTATGGGTTGATTAATGTGGTCAATATGAAATAGATTTTTTCTATGTGGTAGTGCCCTTATTATCTGTTATTAGTTTAGTAGGTATCTTTGTTTTTTAGAATTTAGTGTAGCTTGCTCAATGGCTGTATATCAAACTATTCTTAGAAATGCCCATTGAACTCCTACATTCCATGGAGTGTCTTCCTGTGTGATCCTTCCAAGTGATATTCAACTGGAAGTAGTAATTCATTAACTGAGGGAGAGTGATACTTCGTAATCAGCTAAGGGTTTTCTTACTCATACTCACTGATGTCATGGGACTAAATTGTTGAAGATTTTAGCACCCTTCTGTTTCAACTTTTTCAGAGTTCTTATACTCTGGTACATTAGTACTCTACTCAGGAATAGAATGGAGGACTCTTGAGACATTGATAAATATGCTCCTGTGAATGTGTTTCATAATTAATCTTTTGAACTTTTATTCCTATGTTGACACAAACCCTTCACTGTTACAGTGAAACTGTGGAGGACATTGTAAAGTTAACTGCTTGTTCCTTTGAATTGATGCTATGATCAAACCAATGTAGTTCCTCTGGGTCTTCCTTTCATTCAAGATTGTGTAAGGGGGTTTCGATTTTTATGTTACTGCGGAGGCCAATTAAAATGACGCTTTTGTTATGTCAATCTGGGGAATGCAGCTTTGTTGTGCTTCAACGCTGAGAAAGTTTGCGCTAGCAGCTTATTGTGGTTTAGAGGGTGATAAGAGGGTGCTATTAACCAATTGGGATAGTTGTTATGGTTTTGGTGTATTTGAAGATACTATTTGCGAGGGGGTTTGGGGACAGAAGGCGGGAGAGCGAGACAGAGGATGGACCAGGTGCTGTGAGTCCGCTAACGGGGTCGGACCCCGAGCGGGACGTTCGGCGAGGAGAGGAGACGGAGACGGACTCGTATGGAGCGTCTGGTCGACCACCGTTGTTGGTCCCAGGCGGCCGGTCGAGGTGGTCCGAGGGGGTCGCAGGGTGAAGAAGAAGGTCCTTGAGCTCCAACGGTTTTTGTGCACGAAGAGATTGAACTTTGATAAGTGTGGCGCCTTTTATTTTCCTTTTATATTTTATTCTCTTTTAATTATATAGTTCCAGTAATATCTATAAACTGTAAATCATTTAATTGCGTCTGGTGTATTGTCTGTTATTTGGGCGGGGTGGGGTACCTCACACAGCATCCACACAAACGAATTATCCAGTTTGGCGGGGCCGAGGCTGTTTCCCTAGACGACAGCGAGCCGAGCGACCCTGAGAGTGGCCAGGGGGGCTACATTGTGGGGGCTTTGTCTGGGATGCTTGAGTCTGTTGGTATGCTGTGTGAGTGCCCTGTTTAAATCTGTAATGTGTGTCTCTGTGGGTTACTTGCTGTTGATTGCTGTATGCGTTGTGGGTGCGGTCTTTGTTCGAGTTCAGACTAGCATTGACGAGTTAGAGGTGGCACTCGGGGCTGTCCATGCAGTTGGGAGAGAGAGGAAAGAGTGGTCTGATTTGGAGGTAGAGTCTGCGAACAAATGTTCTAGCTCTGGCAGGCTCCGCCTGGCACTGGGGATAGTGTCCACCGCAGGAGGGGCGGAGGCGCGTGAGACATGGGCGGAGTGGATTTCTCAGTTGTTAGATGAGTGGCAGTGCTTGGTTGCGGGAGAGCGACAGGGATTGGTTGAAAGTTTGAGTAGGCGGGCTGGTGACAGTGTTAGAGCTGTCAGGTTCACTTACACCGTAGTGACAGCTGTCAGTTATTTGAAAGAGGGGGGAAAGTTTTCAGTGTGTCTTCTCTGGCGAGGAGGGCGGTTAAATTGCTTGTAGTACCAGGGGGATCATTTCAGGGGATCAGTTGTTCAGCTGATCAGAGAGGTGTCGGGAAACTTAGGTGTCGGGCCCAGTGGGGGAACGGCTTCGGGTCTCTGGGGAAGCACGTTCCCAGCAACATACCGATGAACTTCCGAAAGGAAAAGACCCTATTCCTGAAGGCTTAGAGGGGCCATGCCCCAGGGTGTCGCTATGGATAGAGGGAAGCGATGCTAAAGCTATCCTCGACCCCGGGGCACAGATCAAGTTGTTGTACAGTTCGTTTTACAACCGGTGTCTGAAGCATTTATCCTTGACAACCGCAAGGGCACCGGAGACTTTGGGTACTAGTGGCAGTAGTTATCCAGAAGACGATGATTGGTTAATGACCCTGGAGTTCATGGGGGCATTGTCTGGGCACCCAGTGTGTCGAGTTGCTTCTGAGGACGTGTGTAGCAGCCTTGAGCCAGTACCGAATTTAAACGAGACCCGGCGGTGGTACGGCTTGGGGAAAGTAGCTGAGGGTGAGACCCTCTTAGTAGATGCTCCGAACCACCACGAGGGAGGGGAGTTGACCGCTGAAGACACCTCAGTGAGAGAGAGGTCGCGGCAACTGGACCCTAGCGGTGTGGAAGATGAAGGCAGCGTGTGTGGGGATGATGCGACGTGGTTTAATGTGCTGCATCTGAGGGGTGGATGTTGCCAGATCCTGAGGAGTGCGGCTGTTGAGCCGAAGATGGCTTTTACTAGTTCCCTAGGATTCTTCCGATCCGGAAAGATGCCCAAGGGCATATCCGGAGCCCCTGCATCCTTCCTGCGGGGCATGAGGTAGACCATGGGGGAAGTGAAGGTGTGTGGAGTTTTGACGTATGTGGATGACCGCCTAGAGCTTGGATTCGCCTGGGGGGACTATGAGGCGAGGCGAGTGGCTGAGCCCGGGCGACCGAAGCGAAGTGTCAAATGTGGAGGAGTTTTTGGCCGGAGGAGTTTGGTGCAATGTGAGGAAAATGACCCGACATACCAGTTGAACTTCCTGGTGTTGGGACAGACGGTGGTGGACCGGGGGATGGAAACCCAGGTCGTCAATCTGAATGAGACACAGGGAAGAGAGGGGATTTGCACCGCACTGCGGTCATATACTGACGAATTAATCCAGCGAGAAGAAACAATGACCCACCTTCGAAGGGATCAGCAGAAACTCAAGACGTCCATTCAGAACAGATTGGAAGATTTACAAGTTGGGGAAGATCAAGGAAGTGTTCTGACTGAGGTCAGCAGAAAACCGAGAGCCCAGGGAGGGGAGTTTGACTACACTCCCGAGGAGGTAAAGAAATGGAGGACAGATCTCGAAAAAGGGAGGCGGACGCTTGAAAGGAACCTGAAAATGACCATCGCGAGTTTAAATGAAGTGGAAAAACTGAAAGTTGACCTGGAAGACGCCCTCAGGAAGAAACAACCGGAGGCTGAACATCCTTTAACTGCTGCTTTTCAGGTCAGGGTGGAAGAAGCTGGTGGGGTAACTGCGTCCCAGATTGAGATGGCCAGGAACCCTGAGTCAGAACTGCTGAGGCTGTGACGAGAGTTGAGGGAGTCCCTGAAGAAGCTGACGTCTCGACTGCAGGAGTCTGAAGGGGTAGCCCCGGCTAAATGTGCCAGTTTGGAGAAACTTAACCAGCAGCTATCGATCGAGGGAATGAGGAAGGATACGGATTCGAAGGATGATGTGCTGCACATGTGGAACATTCTGCCTTTCTTTAAATTCCCTGTGATTGAGGAAGAGACCTTTGGCCCTTCTCCCACTGAGTCAGGTGTAGTGGGGAGGGCTAGCTGTGGGCAGTCTGAGTTGCGGCAGGATTGGGAAGGAGGAGAGGCGGGGCCCTGGACACGGGACTGGGGGCTCCGAGCTGTAGTGGTGGCCTGAGTGAGAGAGGAGTTGGCAAGCAGGCCCGAGGTATCCCTAGTAGTATCTGAGCCTTTTGGGTTTAGGTGAGGGGGTGCGGAGGTCTCAGAGGGTTAAGAAGCTCCCAGATAGGTTGGCCTATTTAGCGCCCGTGGGACGGGAGTAAGGTCCACTGTTTGGGGAGCACTGTCACTGTGTGTATCTGTGTATGTGTGTGTTGTGTGTCTGTAGGACTGGGTGGCGAGTTATTTAGAAGTCATGAGGACATGACTTTATTTGGTGGGGGGAGAGTGTAAGGGGGTTTCGATTTTTATGTTACTGCGGAGGCCAATTAAAATGGCGTTTTTGTTATGTCAATCTGGGGAATGCAGCTTTGTTGTGCTTTAACGCTGAGAAAGTTTGCGCTAGCAGCTTATTGTGGTTTAGAGGGTGATAAGAGGGTGCTATTAACCAATTGGGATAGTTGTTATGGTTTTGGTGTATTTGAAGATACTGTTTGCGAGGGGGTTTGGGGGCAGAAGGCGGGAGAACGAGACAGAGGATGGACCAGGTGCTGTGAGTCCGCTAACGGGGTTGGACCCCGAGCGGGACGTTCGGCGAGGAGAGGAGACGGAGACGGACTCGTATGGAGCGTCTGGTCGACCACCGTTATTGGTCCCAGGCGGCCGGTCGAGGTGGTCCGAGGGGATCGCAGGGTGAAGAAGAAGGTCCTTGAGCTCCAACGGTTTTTGTGCACGAAGAGATTGAACTTTGATAAGTGTGGCGCCTTTTATTTTCCTTTTATATTTTATTCTCTTTTAATTATATAGTTCCAGTAATATCTATAAACTGTAAATCATTTAATTGCGTCTGGTGTATTGTCTGTTATTTGGGCGGGTTGGGGTACCTCACACAGCATCCACACAAACGAATTATCCAGTTTGGCGGGGCCGAGGCTGTTTCCCTAGACGACAGCGAGCCGAGCGACCCTGAGGGTGGCCAGGGGGGCTACAATTGTTTAATGTCATTTCCTGTACATAAATTTAAGGAGAACATAACAGTTGTTACCGCAGGTCTGATGCAGCACAAAAAAACCCACAAAAGATAAAGAGCACAATAAAGTAAAAAAAATCTCAATAAATATAAATACATGAGATAGCTTGTATAAATTGATTGTATTTCCATAAAGTGATACTAAGCTGTACATAAGGGAAATAATAAAGTAGTGGTGGAGCAGTGATCAACCTTACTGCTTGGGGAAAGTAACTGTTTTTGAGTGTGGTGTTCCTGGCATGGATGCTATGTAGCCTCCTCCCTAAATGGGAGTGGGACAAACAGTCCATGAGCAGGGTATGTGGGATCATGATGTTACTAGCCCCTTTCCACCATCTTTATGTATATTTGTCCTTGATGGCAGGTAGGCTGGTGCCAGTGATGCATTGGGTAGTTTAGACTACCCATTATAGATCCTTCCTGAAGGCCACATTGCAGTTTCCGTACCAAGCAGTGATACAGCTTTTCAGAGGCTCTCTATTGTGCATCTGTAGTATGATGTGAATATGGATGTGCAAGTCCAGCTTTCTTAAGCCACACTTGAGTAGAGACATTGATGAGCTTTCTTGACTGTGTAGGATGTATTTTGAGACCATGAGAGGTTGTATGTGATGTTCACTCCCAGCATTTTGAAACTGCTTGTAATTTTCATTGCTAAACCGCTGATGTAAAGAGGGTGTGAGTGGTACGAGTTTTCTTAAAGTCAATAAACATCTCCTTTGCCTTGTTTTTAAAAACGCAAACAACAGGAATTCTGCAGTTGCTGGAAATTCAAGCAACACACATTAAAGTTGCTGGTGAACGCAGCAGGCCAGGTAGCATCTCTAGGAAGAGGTACAGTCGACGTTTCAGGCCGAGACCCTCCATCAGGACTAACTGAAGGAAGAGTTAGTAAGAGATTTGAAAGTGGGATGGGGAGGGGGAGATCCAAAATGATAGGAGAAGACAGGAAGGGGAGGGATGGAGCCAAGAGCTGGACAGGTGATTGGCAAAGGAGATATGAGAGGATCATGGGACAGGAGGCCCAGGGAGAAAGACAAGGGGTGGGGGAACCCAGAGGATAGGCAAGGGATATAGTCAGAGGGACAGAGGGAGAAAAAGGAGAGTGAGAGAAAGAATGTGTGTATAAAAATAAATAACGGATGGAGTACGAGGGGGAGGTGGGGCATTAGCGGAAGTTAGAGAAGTCAATATTCATGCCATCAGGTTGGAGGCTACCCAGACGGAATATAAGGTGTTGTTCCTCCAACCTCAGTGTGGCTTCATCTTTACAGTAGAGGAGGCTGGCCGTGGATAGACATGTCAGAATGGGAATGGGATGTGGAATTAAAATGTGTGGCCACTGGGAGATCCTGCTTTCTGTGGCGGACAGAGCGTAGGTGTTCAGCAAAGCAGTCTCCCAGTCTGCGTTGGGTCTCGCCAATATATAGAAGGCCTCATCGGGAGCACCGGATGCAGTATATCACCCCAGCCGACTCACAGGTGAAGTGTCACCTCACCTGGCAGGGGCCCTGTCTGGGGCCCTGAGTGGTAGTAAGGGAGGAAGTGTAAGGGCATGTGTAGCACTTGTTCCGCTTACAAGGATAAGTGCCAGGAGGGAGATCAGTGAGGAGGGATTGGGGGGACAAATGGACAAGGGAGTCGTGTAGGGAGCGATCCCTGCGGAAAGCAGAGCGGGGGGAGGGAAAGATGTGCTTAGTGGGGATCCCGTTGGAGGTGGCGGAAGTTACAGAGAATAATATGTTGGACCCGGAGGCTGGTGGGGTGGTAGGTGAGGACCAGGGGAACCCTATTCCTAGTGGGGTGGCGGGAGGATGGAGTGAGAGCAGATGTGCGTGAAATGGGGGAGATGCGTTTGAGAGCAGAGTTGCTGGTGGAAGAAGGGAAGCCCCTTTCTTTAAAAAAGGAGGACATCTCCCTCGTCGTGGAATGAAAAGCCTCATCCTGAGAGCAGATGCGGCGGAGACGGAGGAATTGCGAGAAGGGAATGGCATTTTTGCAAGAGACAGGGTGAGAAGAGGAATAGTCCAGATAGCTGTGAGAGTCAGTAGGCTTATAGTAGACATCAGTGGATAAGCTGTCTCCAGAGATAGAGACAGAAAGATCTAGAAAGGGGAGGGAGGTGTCGGAAATGGACCAGGTAAACTGGAGGGCAGGGTGAAAGTTGGAGGCAAAGTTAATAAAGTCAATGAGCTCAGCATGCGTGCAGGAAGCAGCGCCAATGCAGTCGTCAATGTAGCGAAGGAAAAGTGGGGGACAGATACCAGAACAAGTACGGAACATAGATTGTTCCACAAAGCTAACAAAAAGGCAGGCATAGCTAGGACCCATACGAGTGCCCATGGCTACACCTTTAGTTTGGAGGAAGTGGGAGGAGCCAAAGGAGAAATTATTAAGAGTAAAGACTAATTCCGCTAGACGGAGCAGAGTGGGGGTAGAGGGGAACTGATTAGGTCTGGAATCCAAAAAGAAGCGGAGAGCTTTGAGACCTTCCTGATGGGGGATGGAAGTATATAGGGACTGGACATCCATGGTGAAAATAAAGCGGTAGGGGCCAGGGAACTTAAAATCATCGAAAAGTTTAAGAGCGTGAGAAGTGTCACGAACATAAGTAGAAAGGGATTGAACAAAGGGGGGATAAAACCGTGTCGAGGTATGCAGAAATGAGTTCGGTGGGGCAGGAGCAAACTGAGACAATAGGTCTGCCAGGACAGGCAGGGTGCAAGGTGTTGGAACTATAAGGTTGGTAGCAGTGGATGGGAGATCCCCTGAGCAGTGGATGGGAGATCCCCTGAGCGGATAAAGTCGGTGATGGTGTGGGAGACAATGGTTTAGTGCTCCTTAGTGGGGACACGATCGAGGGGTAAATAAGAGGAGGTATCCGTGAGTTGTCGCTGTGCCTCGGCAAGGTAGAGGTCAGTACGCCAGACTACAACAGCACCCCCCTTATCGGCGGGTTTAATAGGTTAGGATTAGTGCAGAGGGAGTGGAGAGCAGAGCGTTCAGAAGGAGTGAGGTTGGAATGGGAACAAGATGCGGTGAAGTCAAGACGGTTGATGTCCCGTTGGCAGTTAGCAATAAAGAGATCCAGAGCAGGCAGAAGACCTGAGCGGGGTGTCCATGAAGAAGAGGAGGGTTGAAGACGGGAGAAGGGGTCATCGGTGGGGGTGGGAGAGTCCTTGCCGAAGAAGTAGGCTCGGAGATGGCAGAAGAGGAGTTCCGCATCATGGCGAACGCGGAACTCGCTGAGGTGTGGGCGAAGGGGGACAAAGCTGAAGCCCTTACTGAGGACAGAGTCTCCCTGTCTCCCTCAGATCCCATCGTCAGCTCCTGGGTACTCAGAGGCTCCATCTTCCTCTCACCCCAAGCCTCCCAGCTCTCATCCATGCCAGGTCTTTACCATCCCCTCCGACCTTCAACTGCCTTATGGGGGTTGACTCTCTGTAGAGCTCTTCTCATGTCTGCTGCTGTTACAGACAGTGGCTGCTCACCTGGGAGGGGTAGCTTTTGTGGCCAGTATTCTGTTATATGCTTTAAAGCATGCATAAAAGTTGTTTAGAGCATCAGAGAGGGGGCATCACTGGTACAGTTGACTTTATTTTTCCTTGCATCGTCAGTAATGCCACATGTGCCAGGTGTTCCTGAATTTTTTTTGTGCATAGACAGTCTTTGCCCTCTTGACACTGAGATAAGGTTTCTCCTGGCTGTTCTGTCACTGGACTTGAAGGCAGCATCTTGGGCTTTTAGAATGGAATGTACCTGTGCGTTCAGCCAGGGCTTCTGGTTGGACCGTGAGATGACCGTTCTTGGGGTACCAATGTTGTCTACGCACTTTCTGATGTAGCTGATGACAGATGAGGCATATTCGTCGAAGTTTGTGCCTACTCTGTGTATGGTAGTCTCTTTGTACATCTGCCAGTTGATCTGTTCAAAACAGTCCTGAAACATAGAGTGTGCCTCATTAGACCATACAGTATTTGTCCTTTTGACTGTTTTCTCCATTTTCAGCAGCGGTTGGGACTAACATTATGGAGAAGTGGTCAGAGAGGCCCAGATGAGGGCATGTGATAGTTTCTTACGTACCACATCTGTTTGTATAATATGGCTTATTCCTTTCAGGTTGGAAATCAACCATAAAAAGCAAATCAGATTTCCTCTCAAATGAGCCAATTAGGCAAATGTCTTCAGTACTTATAAGTTACTAATTGATGAGTTATTTTCTGTTGTTTTAAATTTAATTCACAGCTCTTTTTTTGAAAATGTCTTTCTAGTTGTACTTGGTTTTTACCACCAGATGCCACCAGTACACCATGTAAGTATATTGGCATTATTTAAGGTCAGCAGTTTTGGAATGCACCTGCTTCAGGCAATATATCTGCCAGTGAATATTAAGTTTTCTATTGACATTATGGTTGGACTAAGGGGCAGAAGAGCTTTTAAACCTATCATTTCCAGAGGTAAGATAAAAAGTAACATTTACTTCCAGAACATCACATTGTTCAATGTTGCCTGTTGGTTGTGCCTGTGAATATCATGCACAACTACACTGGGATATTTGTCCAGCAATGAAAATTGGTTGTTTTGTAAAATTGTCTACATTTGTAAAAATAAGCTTTGAGGAACTTCATTTGCCTTCCAACCAGGAATGTAATCATTAACTGTCAGTGTTGCTTGAAAGAAAGAAAGAAATAAATCCACTCTTCCTTTTCAGATAAATGCCATAGGTTTTTAATGTTTAGTTAAGAGGGCAGGCGAAGTCTTGATTCAGTGTCCCATATGAAAAACGGTACTTTTAACTCTGTTAGCCTGTCAGTGTTGAAGATGAGATTTTATACTAAATTCCGTAGAATGGGAATTCAGTACATAACCACCCTCACTTTTGTGTTGGCGTATCAGTGATTTTGTGCAATTCTTGTTGACAAGAGGTACAGATTTCCTGTAATGTCTTGAAAATTATTTGCTGTGATAGCATTGAAATTGCATCACTGGAAAACATTAAAACTCTTGTAACATGATTGAATACTTTGGATATGAAAGACAACAATTTAAAATACGTCTTATAGAAGTTATGCGTTTACAACTATGATCAAAACTTGACATTTGGGCAATTGATTTAGTACTCGAGCATTCAGATACACTCAGGAAGGCTGTTGGAGAAATGGGGGTAAAAAAGCTTGCTAAAGTTCTGAGATGTGACAGGGCAAAGAGAATGTTATTTGGCATTGTTATTAAATGTTTTCAATTACTGAACTGTGGATGTCTAGTTTCAATATTAGAGGTCAAAAATTTAAAGTATTTTGTTCCACAGCACTGCTTCAATATTAGGATGTGCTGAAAAACAGATTCTCCAGATACATCTGCACCAAAGTGGTACTGTCCTCAGACTAGGTCACCATGGAATTGTATCTTTAGTTTGGCTTCTGCATGGACTCTTGCTGTATATTTAAAGCACAGTTCAATAATCTATTTGCAGAAAATGTTATATCCCAAATTATGCAAACATCATACCCAGAAACAAGAGCCCCCTCTCTGCAGGAGTTTTTTCTTTTTCTTTTTATTTTGGAAATAATACTGTATGTACATATTAATAAAGACATAGAGTGTGGTATAGTGCATTATACAATCATAAGCCATGAGAACTGGACTATGGAAAGTTCTCATTGTGTTCTTGCAAAGTGTTTAAGTTGCATTTCTGTAACATGTAATTGTCGGAAAATTAGTATATTTCACATTTCTTAATAGGCCCAAGTTTCTCATCTAGTGCAACATGAAGATATCCAAATCTGCATACCCAAATTTCCCATGTTGCTAAATTAGCTTAGCTACACTAATGGCAGCAATGAAAAATATCAAGGGCATTGCATTACTGACAATGCAAGGAAAAATAAAGTCAACTGTACCAGTGATGCCTCCCTCCCTGATGCTCTAAACAATTTTTATGCATGCTTTGAAGCATACAACAGAATATTGGCCAAGCAAAAGTGAGGAAAGTGCCTAGTATTTATTGCCATATATCTTGTCAAAGGCACTTTTGCAAAGAGAGGATATTTCCAAAATGGAGGGTGGGAGAACAGATCAAAGTAAATTTATTATCAAAGTACATGTATGTCACCATATACAACCCCGAGATTCATTCCCTTTTGGCATACTCAATAAATCCACGAAAGAATAATAACCATAATAGAATCAGTGAAAGACCGCAACAACTTGGCCGCTTAACCAGTGTGTAAAAGACAACAAGCTATGCAAATACAAAAAGAAAGAAATAATAAATAAGCAATAAATATCGAGAACATGAGATGATCAGTCCTTGAAAGTGAATCCATAGGTTGTGGGACCCTTTCAATGATTGGGCAAGTGAAGTTGAGTGAAATTATGCCCTTCGGTTGAAGAGCCTGATGGGTGAGGGGTAATAACTGTTCCTAAACCTGGTGGGGTGAGTTCTGAGGCACCTGTGTCATCTTCCTGATCGCAGCAGTGAGAACAGAGCAAGTCTTCGATGGTGGGGACCTCTGGTGATGGATGCTGCTTTCCTGTGAGAATGTTTTGTATAGATTTGCTCATTGGTGGTGGTGGGGGGGCACTTTACCTGTGATGGACTGGACCATATCAACTATTTTCCATCAAGGGCGTTGGTGTTTCCATACCAGACTATGATACAGCCATGCAATATACTCTCCACTGCACATATGTCAAAGGATGTCAAAGTGTTAGATGTCATGCCAGATTTTTGCAAACTCCTAAGGAAGTAGAGATGCTGCCGTGCCTTCTTTGTAATTGTATTTGCATGCTAGACCTAGGACATGTCCTCCAAAATAATAACAACAAAGAATTTAAAACTGCTGACCATCTCCACCTCTGAGCTTCCGATGAGGATTGGCACATAGACACGTGATTTCCTTATCCTGAAGTCAATAATCAGATCCTTGGTCTTGCTGACATTGAAAATCTGGCTGAGTGGTGCCAAAACAATCTCTTACTCAATGTCCCTCCTGTATGCTGATTCATCACCACCTTTGATTCGGCCAACCACAATGACGACTTCAGATAACTTGAATATGGTATTGGAACTGGGCATAGCCACTCAGACATAAAGCAAGTAGAGCAGGGGGCTAAATACACAGTCGTGTAGTGCACCTGTGCTGATGGAGATCGTAGTGAAGATGGTGTAGCCAATCTGAACTGACTGAGATCTATAAGTGAGGACACCAAGGATCCAATTGCACAAGGAGGAGTTAAGGCCAAGGGTTTGGAATTTATTGATTAGTTTTGAGGGAATGATGGTATTGAATGCTGAGCTATAGTCAATAATGAGCATGTTAATGTATGTATCTTTGCTGTCCAGATGTGACAGTGTTGAGCGAAGAGCCTATGATAAGACATCTGCTGTGGACCTGTTGCTCCAGTAGGCAAATTAGAGTGGATCCAAGTCACTTCCTACAACAGGAGTTGACATGTTTAATCACCAGCCTCTCAAAACACTTCATCACTGTGGATATACATGCTACTGGATGATGATCATTGAGGCACCGGTATAATTGAAACCTGCTTGAAGCTGGTGGGTACCTCAGACTGCTGAAGCAAGAAGCTAAAGATCTCAGTGGCAGAAGTGAAGCCCTGTTGTCACTTGCGTCACTTGATATAACTTTATAAGAGGTGATAGTATTCAACCCTTTCCAGAACTGTCATGTACCCTTCATTGATTCAAGTTTAGAATGGGATTGCCAATTCACCTGTGAGATGGCTTTCTAGAGATCGTACCTGGATCTCTTGTAACTTTCTTAGTCACCAGACTTGAATGCTTCTGATATGGCCCTCAGCAGATTGCGGATCTCATGGTTCATCAAGGGCTTCTGTTTCTTGAAGACTCTGAATGTTTCTGAGGGGACACACTCATCTACAACTGTTTCACTATAGTCTGTGACAATCATGGTGTATTCATTCAGATCCACAGATGAGTCCTTGAACACGGACTAGTCCATTGACTCAAAGCAATCCCATAGCCACTCCTCTGCCTCCTGCAACCACTCCTGATATATTAATCTCTGGAGCTTTGTGCTTTAGCCTCTGCCTGTATGCAGATAGGAGAAGAACGACCAATTTATCCAATTTGCAGAAATATATTCTGGCGTGGAACAGGAGGCATCCCTTATCTGAGTATACCGGTGGTCTAGTGTGTTGGGACCCCTGGTGCTGCAGGTTATATGTTGATGGTAATTGGGCAAGATTCTCTTCAAACAAGCCTGGTTGACATCTCTGACTGTGATTTGAAATGCATTGAGATGGACGGTTGTTTGGAGATGGCATCATGCAGTATTTCAAGCACTTCATTATAGTCTGCTGCAGGTGGTATGTAAACTGTGGTCAGGATTATGGAGGAGAACTCACGAGCTAAATAAAACAAGATGGCATTTGACTGTTGGGTGTAGAAGGTCGAGGGAACACGAGTTAGACAAAGTCGCCACATTGGAGCACCACCAAGAATTTATAATAAAACACATAGCTCCAATTTTTGCTTTTTTCTGAATCAGCAGTTCAGTCCATACAATAAATTGAGAAATCAGACAGCTGTATCTGGCATGCCACGTGAAAGCTACATCTCGCTCAGACATAGAACACAACAATCTCTCATTTCCCTCAATACAGCAATCTTGCCCTCAGGCCCTCAATTTTGTTCTCCAGCGACTTCACATTCAAGATGCTGCACAGAGGGGGCTTCATCCCTCTGTATTTCAGCCTGGAGGACCCCCACCCCTACCCCATGACTCGTTTCCGGCCATGGCAATGAAGCTTCATCTGATTAAAGGTGCTGTACCTGCTTGGTCCTCTGAGGTTGTGAAATCTGTAGATGATTAAGTTGATTAAAAAGTGTCTTGCTTAAAGGGAAATTACATGCTGTGAGACTAATTCAAGAGAGGTATATTTAGAAGTATTGTACATAGCCTGCAGAACATCGCATTGAACGTTGTCATTCACTGGCACCATCTTGCTCTGGACTCCATAATATTGTTAATTACAAGGGAAAATGTGTGTACACCTCAGGAGCAAATTATTGATTCACAGTCTTAAAATATGTAACACATCTGCACCCAATGTAACAGATATAAGTATGATTTTTTTAGATTATGAGGACGCTCAGTCCTCATTTATTGTCATTTAGAAATGCATGCATTAAGAAATGATACAATGTTTCTCCAGTATGATATCACAGAAACACGAGACAGACCAAGACTAAAACTGACGAAAACCACATAATTATGACATATAGTTACAACAGTACAAAGCAATACCATAATTTGATAAAGAGCAGACCATGAGCATGGTAAAACAAAGTCTCAAAGTCCCGATAGCCCCATCATCTCACGCAGATGGTAGAAGGGAGAAACTCTCCCTGCCATGAACCTCCAGCGCCACAAACCTTGCCGATGCAGCATCCTGGAAGCACCCGACCACAGCCGACTCTGAGTCTGTCCAAAAACTCGGAGCCTCCGACCAGCCCTCTGACATTGAGCACCATCCCTGCCGAGCGCTTTGACCCCTCCCTGGCCACCGAGCAACAAGCAGCCGAGGACTTGGGGCCTTCTCCTTCGGAGATTCTGGATCGCACAGAAGCAGCAGCAAAGAAACAGGCATTTCAGAAGTTTCACCAGATGTTCCTCCGTGCTTCTCACATCTGCCTCCATCAAATCAGGATTGTGCATGGCATCCTACTTGATAAATAACAGATATTCATCACTGGAGTGGCCGCTGCGTGCTGTGTCGCGTCGCCATCTTCTCCTCTCCTCATCACATTTGGTGATTCAGTTGTGCATGAATAGAGTGATCTGCAGCACATTGTTGTGAATGTGGACTCTGGAAAAGGTATAATTTAAACAGGTGAAAGAAAAGTATTTTTTTTTGCAGGTCTGAAGAAATACTTTCTCTGAAAATAAAATGTTGAACAATGTGTTGTTTCTAAGAAAGAATGAACTCTGATGAATGAGTATCCAAAAGGGTTATGGAGAAAATGTTTAGGAGAAGTTATGTTGACATTAACTTGAGTGTATGATGTACTGGTTGTTTGGGTTAAATAATGTGCTAACTTTTATTGGAAGTTGAACTAGAATCCTGGATAACTACATCTGGGAAGCTCTGCTGTATCCGTACACCTGCTGCAGAATCAGAATCAGATTTATTTTCATAGACATATGTCATGAGATTTGTTTTGCAACAGCTGTAGAATGCAAGACACAAGTCCTATAACTTACAAAAATGAATGTATAGTAAAATAAATGAATAATGCAATGGTGTTCAGTGGTTCATGGCTAGTTCAGAAGCATGATGGTGGAGGAAATATTTCTAAAATGCTGAATGTGGGTCCTAAATCTCCTGTACTATTCCCCAATGGATGTAACGAGAGGAGAGCATGTCCCAAATGACCAATGTTGTCTTCTTGAGGCACTGTTTTTTCATCAATGGTGGGGAGGGTTGTACCCATGTTAGTTGACAAGTTTGCAATCCTCTGCCACCTTTTTTTTTTATCTTGCATGTTGGAGCTTCCATACAAGGCAGTGAAGCAACCAGTTAGAATGCTGTCTTTCATACATGTGTAGGAATTTGTAAGAGTCTTTGGTGACACGTCAAATCTCCTCAGGCTCCTAATGAAGTAGAGCCACTGGTGTACCTTCTTGATGGTTGCATCAATATGTTAGGCTCAAGATAGATCCTGTCCAAAACCTGCTTCTTGGTCTTACTCATGTTGAGTTGGAGATTGTTGCAACACCACTCAAACAGCTGATCTGTCTTACTCCTGTATGCCAGCTCATCACCATCTGAGATTCTGGCAGCAGCAGTAGTGTCATTTGCAAATTTATAGTTGGCATTTCAGCTGTAGTAATGTAGCGAGAATAGAGCAGTGAGCTAAGTGTGCATCTTTGATGTGTAACTTTAGTGATTGTCAGCAAGAAGATGTTACTGATCTGCACTAACTGTGGTGTCCCAATAAGAAAGTTGAGGATCCAGCTGCAGAGGGAGGTACAGAGGCCTAAGTTTTGAAACTGCCAACAGAACAGGGGCTTAAAAGGAGAAATGAGAAAAAACATAAATCACAGTTGGATACAGTAAACTGAAAAATAAAGAATAGTTAAGAAACATTCAGGGAAATAAAGATGAGTAATAAAATAGTGATTTCATGCCTGAAATTCTCATGCCCTTCAGGTAACCTCACTGAAACAAACGGGCGATTTTACTGGATTTATTCCTGCCAAGAACTTAAGCTGTGTACCATAATGCAGACTACCTTTACAAGCAGCCTTTTTATAATGGTTGCATAAACTTTGCTCTATTCTAGGCACAAGATATTCTGTAGATGTAAACACGAGGAACTCTGCAGATGCTGGAAATTCAAGCGACACACATTAAAGTTGCTGGTGAACGCAGCAGGCCAGGCAGCATCTCTAGGAAGAAGTACAGTCGACGTTTCGGGCCGAGACCCTTCGTGAGTGGGAAGTTGGATGATTGAAAAACTTTTAAAATCTAACAAAAGGCAGCTAAAAAAAAGTTATGAGGGAAAAGATGAAATATGAGAGCAAGCTAGCCGATAATATAAAGCAGGACACTAAAAGTTTTTTCAGTTATATAAAGAATAAAACAGAGGTGAAAGTTGATATTGAACCACTGGAAAATGATGCCGGTGAAGTAGAAGGGTCAAAGAAATGGCAGATGAGCATAATAAGTACTTTGTTTCAGTCTTCACTGTGGAAGACACTAGTAGTATGCCAGAGGTCCATGAGTGTCAAGGAGTAGGAGTGAGTGCCATTGCTATTACAAAGGGAAAAGCGTTAGGCAAACTGAAAGGTCTTAAGGTGGATAAGACACCTGGACCAGATGGACTAGATTCCAGAGCCCTGAAAGAGGTTGCTGAAGAGATAACAGATGCATTGGTCATGATCTTTCAAGAATCACTTGATTCTGGCATGGTCCCAGTGTACTGAAAATTTGCAAAAGTCACTCCACTCTTTGAGAAGGGAGGAAAACAAAAGAGCATATTATAGGACAGCCAGCCTAACCTCAGTGGTTAGGAAAGTGTTGGAATCTATTATTAAGAATGAGGTTTTAGGATTTCTGAAGACCAATGATAAAATAAGTCAAAGTCAGCATGGTTTCTGTAAAGGGAAATCTTGCCTGAGAAATCTATCAGAATTCTTTGAGGAAGTAACAAGAGGATGGACAAAGGAGAGGCAATGGATGTCATTTACTTAGATTCTCAAAAGGCATTTGATAAAGTGCCTCATATGAGGCTGCTTAACAAGATAAAATCCTATGGTGTTACAGGAAAGATACTGGCATGGATAGAGGAATGGCTGACAGGCAAAAGGCAGTGAGTGAGCATAAAGGGGGCCAGTGACTAGTGGTGTTCTTCAGGGGTCAGCATTGGGACAGCCACTTTTCACATTGTTTGTCAATGATTTAGATAGTGGAATTGATGGCTTTATGGCAAAGTTTGTGGACGGGTAGGTAGTGCAGAGGAAACAATGCAATTGTAGCAGGTACTAAACTAATTGGAAGAATGGGCAAAAAGGTGGCAGATAGAATACAGTGTTGGGAAACATACGATAATGCACTTTGGTAAAAGGGACAATAGTGCATGCTATCATCTAAATGGACAGAAAATTCAAACATCAGAGGTGCAAAGGGACTTGGGAGTCGCCTTGCAAGATTCCCAGAAGGTTAATTCACAGGTTGAGTCTCAGGTAAAGAAAGCAAATGCAATGTTGGCTTTTATTTCAAGGGGAATAGCACATTAAAAACAAGGAGATAATGATGAAGCTTTATAAGACACTAGTCAGGCCACATGGAGTATTGCCAACAGTTTTGGGCCCCTTATCTCCAAAAGGATGCATTGTCATTGGAGAGAACCTAGAGGAGGTTCACGAGGATGATTCCAGGAATGAAGGGGGCAACATATGAGGAGCATTTGGCAGCTTCGGGCCTGTATGCACTGGAATTTAGTAGAATGCTGGTGGGGCGGGGGGGAGGAGGAATCTCATTGAAACCTACTGGATGTTGAAAATATTAGACAAGATGGATGTGGAGAGGATGTTCCCTCTGTTGGGGGCATCGAGAACTTGAGGGCACGGCCTCAGAATTGAGGGGCGACCTTTTAGAACAGAAGTAAGGAGGAATTTTTTAAGCCAATGAGAGGTGAATCTGTGGAATGCTCTGCCATAGACTGTGGTGGAGGCCAAGTACATGGATATGTTTAAAGTGGAAGTTGATAGATTCCTGATTGGTCAGGGCATTCAAGGGATATGGTGAGAGGGCAGGTGTATAGGATAGAATGGGATTTGGGATCAGCCATGATGAAATGGAAGACCGGACTCTTTGGGCTGAATGGCCTAATCCTGCTCCTATGTCTTATGGTCTTAAGTTGAGGCACTCATAAGTTAACAAACAATTTGTTTAGTTGAATAGCATTCAACTCTTGTTTAAATTGTATAACAGGCACAAAATTATTAGCATTATTTCAGCAGTTAAAGTCACTCAAAAATTACATTCCAACATCATGGAATTTTATCATTTGGATAACCCAGATATTTCTGACTTAAAAATGTAAGTTAAAAAAAAACAATTAACACTAACTAACATACAGGACACTAGTACAGTTAGGAAAGGATATCAATGCAATACATTGAAGTTGAGACATCAATAAGTTAACAAGCACCATGTTTATTTGAGTAACATTCACTCCTGTTTAAATTGAACAGGCAGTCTCCGAACCATCATGCTGCAGTCTCCTGCACCATCACTAACCTCACTGAATCTGGAGATCTCCCATCCACTGCCATCAAGCTCAGTTACCTTACCCTGCTGGGCTCATTTCTACTTCCTACCCAAGAATCACAAACGTAACTGTCCAGGTAGGCTTACAGTGTCTGCCTTCTCCTGCCCCACTGAATTCATGTTCACGTACCTTGACTCCATTCTATCCCCCTTGGTTCAGTCCTTTCCCACCTGCATCCACAACACTTCAAACGTGCTCAATCCCTGCTCTGACCACATCATTTTCATCATGGATGATATCCAGTCCCTATACACCTCTATACCTCATCAAGAAGGCTTAAAGCTCTCTGCTTCATTCTCAAAAAAAGACTGAGCCAGTTCCCCTGCTCCAACACTCTTCACTGTCTGGCAGAACTGGTCCTCACCCTCAACAATTTCTCATTCAGCTCCTCCCATTTTTTCTAGACTTGAGAGGTAGCTATGGGCCTCATTTATGCCTGTCTTTTCATTGGCTATGTGGAACAGTTCATGTCCAAGCCTTCCATGCTACTGCTCCCCAACTCTTTCTGCACTACATTGACAACTGCAATGGTGCTGCTTCATGCACCCATGCTGAGCTCATCAATTTAATCAATTTTTCCTTCAACTTCCACCGTTCCCTTGAATTCACTTGGTCCATTTCTGACCCTCCACTCCCCTTTCTTAATCTATCTCCATCTCTGGAGACAAACTGTCTACCAACATCTTTCATAAACCAAGAGATTCCCATGACTATCTTGACTGTACCTCTTCCCACCATCTCCTCTAAAATTGCTATTCCCTTTATTCTGTCCCTTAATCACCTGTTCCCAGGACAAGGATTTCCTTTCCAGATCAGACATGTCCTCCTTCCTCCACTATTGATGTTGCCCTCACCTGCATCTCCTCTATTTCTCTGATATCTATGTTCATTCCTTCCTGCCATCTTAACAGGAATAGAGTTCTTCTAGTCCTCGCCTACTAGCCCATGAGCCTCCACATCCAACACATCATTCTTCACAACTTCCACCACCTTCAACGAGATCCTACTACCAAACACATCTTCACCTACCCCACACTCTCCACTATCTGCAGGGATAACTCCCTCCATGATTCCCTTGTCTTTTCACCCCTTTTCACAAATCTGTTGCCTGCAGATTTGTGCTGATCAGGTCCTGATGAAGGATCACAATCTGAAATAGATGCTGCCTAGCTTGCTCAGTTTCTCCAACAGTTTGTGTGTGTTGCTCTGGATTTCCAGCATCTACAGAATATGTCTGGAGCTATGCTCCTGGTAGGGTCACCCATGGCGGTAAGGTCGAAGGTGAGGTCCCTGACAAAGAACAATCCAACCAAGACCTCAGTGGTGGAACAGGCGGACGAAGTTACTTCGAACTCAATGGCTGTGAAGGCGGATGAAGGCTGCAACAAATCCATCAGCTCCAGTCGTCGTGGTTTCCATGCCATTGGAATCAATTGGTTGATTTGTGAAGTATCGTGTACTTCTTGGAGTGCAAGATTAAGTACATGTTAAACAAGTACACGCACAGTCGTCTTCACTCTGTAGGCCACTTCTTCAGAACGAAGACCATCATCCTCGACCTCGAGGGATAGCCACGATGATGACGAGGTGTGCTGCATTGCCATATTGCAGTTATCTTGAAAGTTCTTCTCCAATGATGAAGCAATTCTTGTACAAAGTTCTCTTTACGAGATTCGAATATCCCATGGGGTACTTTATGCAACCAAATGCATTACTTTAATATATTGAAACTAAGCCAACCCTGCATCCCTGTTAACTGAGTGTATGGTATAGTAAGTGGTGGAATAAAAAAAAGTTGAGAAACATTCAGGGAAATGAAGTTGGGCAATAAAAACAAGTGATTTCATGATTGGAATTCTAATGTCCTTCAAATAATCTCACTGAAACAAACTGCCAGTTTTACTGGATTCATTCATCCCAAGAACTAAAGCTGTGTACCACAATCCTGACTGCCTTTTACTTTCAAATTTTTATAATGGATACTCCGACATAATGTAATGCTGTGTAAGGTTTTAACCCTACAAGTATTTATTTTCCAGCAAAGGAAAGTTTTCAACAATGTCTTCTGTGGTCAAAGGAGAGGAAATAAAGTCTCCTTGATGAAGACCTTTTATCCCATCCCCCTTTAAAAAATGGAAATTGAATAATCCGGCAGTTGTATCAGCAGATCCCAGCAGAAGAATAATTGCTCTCTTGCGTGTTCCAAACATTTAATTCCTGTCATTTTCACAGCTATTTTTTTATCCTTCCAGTCAGAGCTTCCTTTACTGCCGCAACCGCACATTTTTTTCCCACACTGCTTGATTTAATAATTTATCATAGGAAAATGTGTACATGGGTAATGAATGGGTTCAGTTTTTACAGATTTTCTTAAGCTGGTTTTGTTCATAAGTCAGAAAATAGATGCAAATTATACTGCCACAATTTGTAATGAATGGCATCAAAAGCAAAGGGGGGAGGGGGAGGGGAAACCAACTCTACCGTTCAGTGGAACAAATTCAGTGGAAAAAAGATGGATTTTTATGTTTTATTCATATACAGAGCTGTCCATAAATTGGGTGTTGGGGAAGTTGAAAGGGGGGAGGTCATGGTTTGGCAGTCATTTGCAATTCTTGAACTCTCTATTGCATTCTTGACTGAGTGTAGTCTCTCTTTTGCTGTGCACTTGACATCATTTAAAATAATATGTATTGTTAGAGATGAATTGTAAACCTTGGAGGAAAAATTTAAATATAACCAATATAGTTGAAGGCACAGAGTGAAAGCTGGGGAAAAATTGCTGTCCTGTCTGATAATGGAACATCAGAATCAGGATCAGGTTTATTATCACCAGTATGTGACGTGAAATTTGTTAACTTAGCAGCAGCAGTTCAATGCAATGCATAATATAGAAGAATAAATAGATAAGTCAATTGCAGTATACGTATATTGAATAGATTAAAATTCGTGCAAAAACAGAAATACTGTACATTAAAAAAAGTGAGGTAGTGTCCAAGGGTTTTAATGTCCATTTAGGAATCTGATGGCAGAGGGAAAAAAGCTGTTCCTGAATCGCTGAGTGTCTGCCTTCAGGCTTCTGTACCTCCTACCTGATGGTAATAGTGGGGAAAGGGCATGCCCTGGGCGCTGAAGGTCCTTAATAATGGACACTGCCTTTCTGAGACACTGCTCCCTGAAGATGTGCGGGTACTTTGTAGGCTAGTACACAAGATGAAGCTGACTAGATTTACAACCTTCTGCAGCTTCTTCTGGTCCTGTGCAGTAGCACCCCCCCCCCCCGCCCGCCCCCCCCCAGCATACCAGACAGTGATGGATCCTGTCAGAATGCTCTGCACAGTATATCTATAGAAGTTTTTGAGTGTATTTGTTGACATTCCAAATCTCTTCAAACTCCTAATGAGGTTACTGTCTTGCCTACTTTATAACTGCATCGATATGTTGGGACCAGGTTAGATCCTCAGAGATCTTGACACCCAGAACTTGAAACTGCTCACTCTCTCCACTTCTGATCCCTCTATGAGGATTGGTATGCGTTCCTTCATCTTACCCTTTCTGAAGTCCACAATCAGCTCTTTCGTCTTACTGACGTTGAGTGCCAGGTTGTTGCTGCGGCACCACTCCACTAGTTGGCATATCTCACTCCTGTACGCCCTCTCATCACCACCTGAGATTCTACCAACAATGGTTGTATCGTCAGCAAATTTATAGATGGTATTTAAGCTATGCCTAGCCACACAGTCATGTGTAGAGAGAGTAGAGCAGTGGGCTAAACACACATCCCTGAGGTGAAGTGTTAATCGTCAGCGAGGAGGATATGTTATCACCGCACAGATTGTGGTCTTCCAGTTAAGAAGTCAAGGATCCAATTGCAGAGGGAGGTACAGAGGCCCAAGTTCTGCAACTTCTCAATCAGGATTGTGGGAATGATAGTATTAAATGCTGAGCTATAGTTGATGAACACATCCTGACAGGTGTTTGTGTTGTCCAGGTGGTCTAAAGCCGTGTGGCGAGCCATTGAGATTGCATCTGTCGTTGACGCAATCAAGGAATGGTCTATAAGAAATGCAAAATACTAATTGAGATGTTATACCAAATTAACCAATGATAGTAGGTTTAAACTTTTAAAAAACATTTTTGACTGTTTCTGAAAGCTCTTCAAAAAGTGAAGAATACATGGAAATATTGACAAGATAGATGAGGCTTCGAGATAGATAATACAACCATTTCAATGGTAACAGTAAAGCTGTACTCTGTCATTGGAATATGAGCTGCCGCTACTCCAGCCTGTGTGGTTGAAGAGGAGGCCATGGACTGATATCTCAGAATGGTAATGGGGATGTAGGAATTAAAATGCATAGAACACCAGAATCAGAGGATCTGAATGATATAGTATTTGGAAGACTGCTTCTTGTATGTATTAAGAGAAATATTGTCGATGCTTTTTGAATTTGGATACAGTTGGCTAGTCATGGAAATAAGTCATGTGATACAATTGAATCTTTGGCCTTTTGAAACTCTTTTTCCAGTTCTGAGCTTGGCCAGCAGGCATCCATTTACAATTTGTGACTTTGTGTCTTTCTACTCCATTGTCATATTCTGGATGTCACAAAGACCCAAACAGTTGGATTTTGTCATATTGTAGTTGCGCTGATACGCGATGAGCGAAGGCAACACACTGAGTCGAGCAGGGTCTGGTTGAACCGTTTACTGTTTGAATCAGTGTGTGCTTAAATAACCTGCTCCCAGCAACCCCTGCCCTTTGCGGGGCGGAAGCGACGTCGGCTTCCAGGCCGAGGTCTGCCCTGTTCTCAGAGCCCTCTCGGTTGCCGTTGGCTGCGGGCTCGCCGGCGACTGCTGGAGCTGGTTCGCTTGCTGCTTGAGCGAGCCACCACATGACTCCCCCTCCCGCAGAACCGGCGATAGGAGGTGCAGAGTCCACAGCCTGCACACTCTCAGTTCTTTTAGGTGGCCAGCCTCAACGTCGTGGGGGTGGTACCGCAACTGGGTGTTCAAGGTCTAGATGCGCCGGTTTGAGACGGTCAATGGTAAAAGTCTCTTCATTACCACCGATGTTGAGAACGCAGGTCGCTCCGTTATGGTACACCACCTTGTAGGGTCCCTCGTATGGTCACTGCAGGGGTGGTCTGTGCACGCCTCGACGAATGAAAACATACTCGCTCTGTTGTAGGTCCCTGGGCACGAAAGAGGGTGTTGTTCTGTGGTGGGACGTCGGAACTGGAGCAAGTGTTCCAAGCCACTCCTGGAGTTTAGTTAGGACCCTAGCAGGTGTGTCCTCCTGGCTACGGGATGCTGGCACGAGCTCACCAGGAGCTGTCAGCGGGGCACTGTAAACAAGTTCGGCCAAAGATGCGGCCAGGTCCTCGGGTGCCGTGTGGATGCCAAGCAGCACCCAGGGGAGTTCATCCACCCAGTCTGGCGCTTGGAGGCATGCCATCAGGGTTGACTTCAAGTGCCTGTGGAAACATTCCACCAGGCCGTTGACTGCGGGTGGTAAGCAGTCATTTGGTGGAGCTGGATTCTGAGGAGTTGTGCCAGTTCCAATTCTATTTTGTTACTTCAATGCAAGAGGAGAGGAGCGGAGTTAACGACCCTAATGCTCTTATCTAAGGTATCATAATAGCCCATTCTTTTTCTTTTTTTTCCCCTTTAGTTTTTTTTCTAGTTGGTTTAGATTTTTATTTCTTTTGGGGTATATATTTTTGTTTCTTTTTTCATTATTTTTTATATTTTCTCTTTATATTTTTCTGTATTATATTTATACTTTTTGAGATTTTGGGAAGCTCATTAATGATGTGTCAATTCAGTTTATACTACTACTACGTCGACTCAGGCCTAGGGGGCCATTGTCGGGTACGATGACGGACTCTCCGCTTTTCCCTCTCCCTCATCAGTGTGTTCAGTTCATCTCCATTAGCCACGCCGCTGCCTTCTAGGAACGTGTTGACCATAGACTTGGGAGGGCGCCCAGGGTTCATTCTCCCGTGCTTGGGCTCCCATAGTTTATACTTGTATAAACTAATTATCAATAATGTAATCCCAATTGCTCTGTATCTACCTTTGTATTTTCTGTAATGTTTATGGTGCTGAAATTAATAAAAAGATTGAAAAAGAAAGAAAAGAAACAGCAGGCAAGGCTTATGGCCGTCTGCCAGTGCTAGCACGTCGCTCATCAGGGCTGATGGCACGTGGCTGCCCAGGCCGTCCATATGCAGTAACCACGCGGCCCGTTCGCAGCGGGAGAGGCCAAATGTGCGGATTAACAGGGCCTTGAGTGCCTCGTACCTGTCTGTTGCCGGGGGCTGATGCAGAGAGTCAATAATGCGGCCCGCTGTCTCTTGGTCGAGGGCACCCACCACGTAGTAATACCTGGTGGCGCCTGAGACAATTTGCCTGACCTGGAACTGGGCCTCCACTTGCTCTAACCAGACCAGGGGTTGAGTGGTCCAGAAGGTTGGCAATTTAAGGGAAACTGCATTCTGCAGAGCCGAGTCATTTATGTTGGATCCAAATGCCGTTGGACCGTCGGGTCACCAATGTAGTTGCGCTGATACATGACGAGCGAAAGCAACACACTGAGTCGAGCAGGGTCTGGTTGAACTGTTTACTGTTTGAATTGATGCGCGCTTAAGTAACCCGCTTCCAGCAACCCCCGCCCTTTACGGGGCGGAAGTGACGTCGGCTCCCGGGCTGAGGTCTGCCTCGTTCTCAGAGCCCTTTCGGTTGCCACTGGTTGCAGGCTGGCCAGCGACTGCTGGAGCCGGTTCACTTGCTGCGTGGGCGAGCTGCCACATGATACAGATTTCGCCCTGTCTACAATCTATCAGGTTTTAGTGATAGCATAGTAGATTGAAACCAGACTGGCAGATTGTGAAATCCATAACAGAGAACTAATTTCTACGTAGAGTGTGAGTGAATGTCAGACTGTAGAATAGAACAGCAGAGCATAGGAACAGGCCCTTTGGCCTACAATTTCTGCACCAAACATGAAGTATACCAAATCGCTTATGTTTAAACGTGATCCATACCCCTCCATTCCCTGCAGATTCACATGTTTATCTAACAGTCTCAAATGCTGCTGTTTGATCTGCTTGCACCTCCCTGGTAGCCCATACCAAGCAACCACTACTGTATATTTTTAAAAAAATGTCCCAAACATCTCCTTTAAACTTACCCATCTCAGCTTAAATGCATGTCTTCTAGTACTTGATCTTTCTATAATAGGAAAAAGATTCTGACTGTTATGTTTTATAACTCGAAAACTAATCGAAAGAAAAATATGGGAGGCTAGGAAAACAGGTCTACTTTGTTCTTACTTTACTGAGGCATGCACTTATGACATGGTGGCATAATGACATATCTTATTCACATTCTTTTACATATTACCTGTAATGATTTAAGTAAAAGAATGATCAATCAAGCAATATATTTCCAATATTACTCAAATATGAAATATTAAATACACAATACACCTCTCTGCTTAGCTATAAACTCCAACTCAATAGAAAATGCATCTCAACTCAAATATGAAGCGTATTGTTCTCTAGTCATATATACATCCACAGCATAGTAAATTTTAAATTGTCCCATTCAGGCCTAAAGATATAATAGCTCTGAAGGATTTCTTACTCTTGTTGGATAATGTCTTTTCTGACCAGTGGGTGTCACTTTGCTTAGCAGCTGAGACATGGCTGTGAAACAATCTCGGGTTCTGGGGCCACCCCAATGGAGATTGTAGGAGTTGACTCTGGGACTACTGGAAGTGGTTCGGAAAGCTCTGGACACCTTTATTCTCTAACAATTGATTCTGCTTTCCTCATTGATCAATATGTTGTTTCCAGATGACCTCAGACACAATCTCCACTGTGTAGGAAAGTGGTCCAGTTCTGTCCCTTAATCTTTCCAAGTACCCACTTTTGATTACCTCTGTAGTCCCTCATCAGGAATTCTTGTCCAGGAGTGAAACATCGAATCCGCTTTTTTGAGCAGTCTTCAGTTTGTCTCAGCTGTTTGTCCTGCATACTTCTGAGATTGGATTTGAGGAGATCCAAACGTGAGCGCAAAGGACATCCCAGGAACAGCATAGCTGGTGAGTTTTTGGATATAGAGTGTGGAGCATTGCGATATGTAAGGAGGAAATTGGCGATTTTCTGATTCAGTGTCAATATAGCATGTTCATCTGACATTGCTCGCCGTGGCGTGTGTTCTTTAGACTCTGGAGAAACCTTTCTGCCACACCATTTATAGCTGGGCGGTACAGTGCAGACATGATATGTCTTACTCCATTCAGGAATGTCTGAAGATATTCCGCAACAAACTTTAGTCCATTGTCACTGACTAAGTGTTCTGGAACACCAGTCCTTGAGATGAGGCTTCTCAACATATCAACATTCTGCGAGGCTGTAGTGAAAATACTTCTGACCGTAGCTGAATCCACTAATATCAAGAAATTCATGCCCGTGAATGGTCTGGCAAAATTCACATGAATCCTTGCCAGGGCAATGCAGGCCATTCCCACAGATGGAGTTGAGCTGCTCGTGGCATCTTCTGCAAGTGTTGGCATCCAAACACTTCATGGGAAGCTGTTCCTGCTGATCTATCCCAGGCCATCAGACAAAGTTTTTAGCCATGCCTAGATGACTGGCATGTAGCTCCTCCAACACTTCAGCTCTCAGCAGGGATGGTACAACAACTCTCAATCCCCACATGAGGCAACCTCCATCAAGAGAAAGTTCATCCTGGTGCTGGCAAAAATGGTGGAACTGGTATTTCTGCTGCACATTTCAGCCCTTTGGGTGGTCATGTGGACCTGAGACAGTATGGAGTCTTTTCAGGTTTTACTTTGGATCATCTCTGCCATAATAGGGAGACTTCTGATTTGCATTAGGGAGAATACATTGAGAGGAATGTCCTTTTCTTGTAAAATTTTCAGGTACTTCTGTTTGCAAGGATGTATAGGACAATTCATCGGCATTTCCACGAGTCATCATCCTCATGAATTCGACCTTGTAATTGTGTCCACCAAGAAACAGAGCCCATTCAGCCCGAAATGTCGACTGTACCTCTTCCAATAGATGCTGCCTGGCCTGCTGCGTTCACCAGCAACTTTGATGTGTGTTGTCTGCAATCGTGCTGCTGTTTTTAAATGGACCACCCTTCTGTGGATTGAAAATGGACATTAATAGTTGATGATCAGTAATGAGGGTAAACTCTCTCCCATACAAGTACAAGTTGAAATGTTTAGACCCCAAGCAACACACATCAAAGTTGCTGGTGAATGCAGCAGGCCAGGCAGCATCTCTAGGAAGAGGTACAGTCGACGTTTCAGGCCGAGACCCTTCGTCAGGACTAACTGAAGGAAGAGTTAGTAAGAGATCTCTTACTAACTCTTCCTTCAGTTACCAATCTCTTACTAACTCTTCCTTCAGTTAGTCCTGATGAAGGGTCTCGGCCTGAAACGTCGACTGTACCTCTTCCTAGAGATGCTGCCTGGCCTGCTGCGTTCACCAGCAACTTTGATGTGTGTTGCTTGAATTTCCAGCATCTGCAGAATTCCTGTTGTTTGTGTTTCAGACTCCAAACCAGATTCAAGGCCTCTTTGTCAAACTGTGTGCAATTTTTCTGTGCAGCAGTAAGTGAATGTGATACAAAGGCTGTGGTGCGTTCACTTTCATCACTCAGCATGTGACATGACTGCACCTATACCATAAATGCAAGACATCACAGGCAAGTTTCGCTGATCAATGTGTATCATAATGTGTGAGTACAGTGCCTGATTTTGCCATTTCCTTTGTCTTTTGGAAAGCTACTTCACACTGTTTTGTCCATTGCCATTTCTTCCCGATTAGTAGTAATGAGTTCAAGGGGTAGAGCACAGTAGCCAGTTTTGGCAGAAACATGTTATAGTAATTGACAAGTCATAAAAAGGACCCCAACTGTGACATGTCATTTGGCATTCACCACTACTTGAATTTTCTCAGCACTCTTGTGTAATTCTTGTGCATCAATAGTGTGACCACAGTAAATGATGCTTAGTTTAAAGAATTCATACTTGTTGTGTCATGCTGTGAGCCCATAATCTTCTAATCTTTTTAACGCTGTCTTGAGATTTTGGAGATGTTCCTTGTCATCCTCACAATATGTCACCCAGGTTACACTGAGTGCATGGGCAGCTTTGCACAAGCACCTTGTCCACTGCTTTCTGTCAGAGTGCAGGTGGAAATGCTTCTCCAAAAATAAGCCTATTTTAGTGATAAAGCTTTTTGTGAGTATTTATGGTGAGAAGCACTTCGGACTCTTCTTCCATCTTTGTCTGTAGGTGGGCCACAGCTAAGTCCACTTTGCTGAAGTGTTTTTCTCCAGAAAGGTTTGCAAAGATATCCTCTAGACTGAGCAGGAAGTATTAATCTACTTTCAGTACTGGGTTGATGGTGACCTTAGAATAACCACACATCCTGACAGACCCATCCTTCTTGGTTGCACCACTCAACCTTGGAAAGAATTACTTCAGCTTCCATGTGATCTAGCTCACTGACTACTTTATCACAGAAGGTATAAGGAACCAGACAGGCTTTGTAAAACTTGATTGTGGTATTTTCCTTTAAGACTACTTTACCCTTGATACATCTGAGTTTTCCAATTCCATCCTTAAGCACTGATGTGGCAGCATCCCGTACTTTTCTTAATTCGCCTTCAGTTGACTCTGTTGCAGGGGATGTGGCATACAAATGGTGGGTGGATCTCCAGTCAAGTTGTAGTTGCCTCAGTCAATCATGACCCCACAATACTGGCCATCTTTTTTTTACAGCATACGCACCGAATGTGGCTTGTTGGTTGTTGTACTTCACTGTTACAAATGCCATTCCCACAGGACTTGTCTTTTCTCCACTATAAGTTCTTAATGGACATCTGTAGGCTTTGAAATGCCATTCAAGCTCATTTTGTGGAATAATAAAAACAGCTGAGCCAGTGTCCAATTCCATTTTAATTAATTTGCAGTTCACTTCTGGTTTAAGTGATATTGCTTATTTGTTAGTTTTCACGTTGTAAATCTCAAGACTAGTCAGTCCTGTGTCATTCTCATCATTGTCAGATTGTTCATCAACAGCATGCAAATTAGTGTTCTTTTTGATACTGCAACTTGATTTTTTTATCTTTTGCTCTTCCCTGTGCAATCAATTTATTTTGTCTGCCCAACATGATCTTTGTATGTAACCTACTTTTTTGCATTTTCTGCAAGTTTTGCCTTTTAAACCTGCATTGGTCTGATGTATGTGAACCCCTGCCATGATGGTAACGCAATTTGTTTGGCCAGGCAGGTTTCTGTTTAGACTTTGCAATTTTGTTCACATCCACTTTTGTTCCTGACTGCAACCCACTTGTATCTCTGACTGATGTTTCCATTGCTACAGCAACTTCAACTGCTCTTTTCAATATAAGTTGTGCTTCATTTAGGAGCCATTTTTGAATGCCTTCTTATAAGATTCCACAAACTAAACAATCCCTCAGTGCGTCATTAAGGCCGTTACTGAACTGGCAATGCTCAGACTATTTCTTCAATTCAGCCATGTAAACTGAAATGGACTCCCCCGCCTTTTGATTCCGCTTATGAAACCTAAAGCGTTCTACAATCAACAATAGTTTAAGTTATAAATTTTGCTGCATTACACTCATGATATCAGCAAAGCTCATTTCAGCTGGTTTGGTTGGAGCAATCAAACTGTATGCTCTTCCACTAATTGTGCTCAACAAAATTAGCACTCACTTTCCATTGGCTATTTCATTTGTTTCAAAATATTGCTCAATTCATTCAGTATACATGATCCAGTTATCTATTGTGCAACCAAATGCATCTGTCTTTCCAATGTAGTTGGCCATTTCTGTTTTGTTACTTTGTTTGATTATTATCACCCGCTGCACACTGTTTATGAACCCATGAATTTTGTTCATTTTCTACCTTTTTTAAAAATGTGAATGTTTTTCTCCCCTTCCAAAGAAAAACAGGAGCTGTGCTTTTTTTAAATTACCACCTCGCTGTGCTTCAGTGCTTCAGTTGTCTTGGGTTCATTTCAACACTTGTTTCGTCAACACTGTTATGTTTTCAAACTCTAAAACTAGTCAAAAGAAAAACACGGGAGCCTAGGAAAACATGTTCATTTCATTTTTACTTTGGTGACACGCACACTTAAGGGCCCTATCATTAATTGTATACTTTCTGTCCATATTTGTAAGTGAGCTATATTCTGTTATATCCCTCTATGCTCTCCGCTGCTCCCCCAGTCATATAATCACAAACAACAGAGGTCGCAACACTGATTCCCACAGATTCCCACAGAACACCACTGGTAATGAACTTGGAGTGAAAATAATACATTTCTGCCACTGCCTTCTGTGTTCAATGGGCAAGCTACCAAGTCACCTTGGATTCCATGTGACTTGGAATCACATGGAATAATCAGGTTTGTAAGGTGTGACCTGTTTGGCACAAAACAATGCTGACTGTCTCTAATCAGGCCTTTCTCCCCCCCCCACCCCCCCAAATGCACATAAATTCTATCCCTGAGAATCCTCTCCAATAGCTTCCCTGCCATTGGTGTAAGACTAGTCTCCCTACAATTTACTGGATCATCCTTTTTACCCTCCTTGAACAACAAAAAAAACCATTGCCCACTCTAGTAAAGATGCAACGATCTTCATCAAAGCCCGAGCAGTCTTTTCTCTTGCCTTTTTCAATGTACTGGAATGTATACCATGAGGCCTCAAGGACTTTTACGTCTTGCTGCTCTTCAAAACACTCAGCACCACCTCCTTCTTGATTTGAATGCCCTAGCACATTTAGCATACCGACACTAATCTGATTATCCTCTATTTTTTTCTCCTTGTTGAACATTAACGTGAAGTACTTCGCCCATATGCTCTGAGTCCAAGCATAAGACCATGAGACATAGGAATAGAACTAGACCATACAACTCATTGATTCTCCTCTTCTATTGAACCATGGCTGATTTATTTTCCCTCTCAAGCCCACTTTTGTGCCTCCGTCACCTAATCTTTGATGCTGTTACTAATCAAGTATCTATCAACCTCCAATTTAAATATACCCAATAATTTGGCCTTCACAGCCATCTATGGCAATGAGTTCCACAGATTCACCTCCACTAGCTAAAGAAATTCTTCCTCATCATTGTTCTAAACTGATGTCCTTGTATTTAGAGGCTGTGTTCTCTTGTCCTAGGCTGTCCCGCTACTGGAAACATCCTCTCAATGTCCACTTCAGGTCTTTGATTATTCAGAAGGTTTCAAAATGATGCCCCTTCATCCTTCAAAACTTTGACCCAGAAGTGTTAAAAACTTGTCATATGTTAACTTTTTCATTCCCATGATCATTCTCACAAACCTCCTCTAGACCCTCTCCAATGCCAGGACATCCTTGTAGATATGAGCCCAAAACAGTTCACATTACTCTAGATATGGTCTGACCAATGCCTTATGAAATTTCAGCATTAGATATTTCCTTTTATAATCTAGTCCTGTCATGGTCCGGTCCGTTGACTCCCAATTTCAGTTAATTTCCTTTTCCCCGTGTTCCACTGGGCTCCTTGATTAGGGCACCTGATCCTCATTCGAACCGACAGTATAAAAACTCCAGCTTACATCTATTCATTGCTGGTTCGTCACCTCAGCAGTGCGGCTATGCTTGTTCTGGGCTACCGAGAATGAGTCCAGTCGAGAGCCTGGCGTCCGCAGTTCCTGGAGAATGAGTCCAGTCGAGACCCTGCTGTCCGCAGTTCCTGGAGAATAAGTCCAGTCAAGAGCCTGCCGTCCGCAGTTCCTGGGTTGAGTCGAGAGCCTGCTGTCCGCAGTTCCTGGGTCAAGTTGAGAGCCTGCCATCCAGCTGAGTTTTGCTGGTCGTTTGCCGCTTCATGTGCTACCTGGAGTCGCGATATGAATTGTCTGTCGTTGTTTGTTTTTGTCGAATTGTGTCCGGCTGAGTATAGCTGGCTGCTTGCCGCTGCTCCAAGCCCCGATACGAATTGTCTGTCTTTGTTTGCTTTTGTCGCCTTGCCACCAGCTGAGTATTGCTGGCCGTTTGCCTCTGCTCCGAGCCACGATACGAATTGTCTGTTGTTTGTTTTTGTCATCTTGTGTCTGGCTGAGTACTGCAGGCCGTTTGCCGCTGCTCTGAGCCGCGATATGAATTGTCTGTCCTTTGGTTTGGTTGCTCGGTGGGCAAGTCCAAGTCCAAGTCCAGGCTCGGTGTCCAAGTCCGGTCCAAGTCCAGGCTCCGAGTCCCAGCCAAGTCCAAGTCCAGGCTCGGTGTCCAAGTCAAGTCCAAGTCCAGGCTCCCAGTCCCAGCCAAATCCAAGTCCAGGCCCTGAGTCCAAGTCAACGTTCAAGTCTGCGCTCAGCCAGCATGTGTTCATCTAGAGGAAGACACCTGCGTGTTATACCTGCAATACAGCTTATTGCATCTGCCCTTTTGGATGTCTGGCTCTTAGAAGTGGATTCGTCAGGTGTAGTCATGTTGACTTGGGCCCATCTCATTATATCCTTCTTAGTACTCTGAAACCTCAAACTTATTAATGGACTCTAAAATCTCACCAACCACTGAGGCTGGTTAGCCAGATTTATAATTTCATGTCTTTTGTCTCCCTCCTTTCTTAAAAAATGGAGAGCCTTTTGTAATTTTTCAGTCCTCTAAAATCCATTCCTGACTCTAATGATTCTTGAAATATCACTACCAATGCCTCCACGGTCTTCAGCTACATCTTTCTGAACCACAGGATATACTCTGTCTGGTCTAAGTGACTTAAGTGTCTTTTAGACCTTTTGGCTTCACAAGCACCCTCTCCCAAATAATAGCAACTACACTCATAACTGACTCTCTTAAATATCTGGCATGCTGCTAATGTCCTCTGGAGTGAAGATTGATACAAATATTTACTCAGTGCATCTGTTATTTCTTTGTTCCTCATTACTACTTTTCGAGTACCATTTTCCAGTGGTCCTATGTCTACTTTTGCCTCTCTTACTTTTTATACATACTGTATATCTGAAAGATCTTTTATCTAATATCGTATGTCCTCAATTATCCTTCAGTGGTTCTTTACTCTCCCTCGTTATAATATTGCTTTTAATGTAAGTATAAAATGCCTTGGGATTTTCTTTAATTCTGCTTGCTAATAATGGTTCATGTCTCCTTTTGGCATTTCCATTCTTCTGCTTGGGTTCTTTACTGCTACCTTTATGTTCCTCAAGGACCCTGATTAGAGCTTCCTCAACTTTTTATATGTTTTTTTTTGACTAAATTCACAATCATTCTAATTATCCCAGATTTCATTGTCCTTTCTCCTTACTGAAACATGCTGATCCTGAATTCTAGACTTTAAACAACTCCCACAGGTCAAATTTGGACTAGTCTGATAACCACTGCTCCCAGCTCCTGTCCATAAATGCCATAAATTGCCATTCACCAATTTTAGTTTTTCCTGCCAGAAGATCCAGTCTTATCCTTATTCATAACTATCTTAAAATTTTGTTGTGATCACTGTTTCCAAAATTCTCTCACACTGTAAGGCCAATCTTCCAGCCAGGGTCATATCCCAAAATAAGATACAGTACGGTCCATACTTTCATTGGACTATCCTTGTACTGTTTTGAGAAACTCTCTTGAATGCACTGACAAAATACTGTTGCTTTTACATCTTTCCATAATCCGTCTATAAATCTGTTTTTCCATCTCCCACTGGCTACTGGGATGCCTTTAATCATTTAGAAAGCATTTGACTGCAGTGATGGAGTGATGTCTCTTCTTAGATGAGCTAATTTAAACTGAAAGTGCTTGTTCATTTTTATCTATCTTGTTATCATGAAATTATTTTCTTTAATTTGCAAGAGAATATACAGTACAGTATATATCACAGGATGTTCTACGCTAATGCTAGCCTTGCAAGGAGTACAAGATGTTGGCATTTTTCCTGGCTGATACATCTCATTTAGAAAAATGGCTGAAAACCATCTATACCCTCAAAAGGCAGACATGTTGAAGCTCCTTTCAATGGTGCAATTTGAGAATACGTAATATTAATTTGTAACCATTCATAAAAAGTTGGAAGGGACAGTTGATTACAGAATAGATGAGCAAGAGTAATTGGAAAAAAAAACATATTTAAGGTCCCTTCATGTTTCATTATATTTCTGCTTAAATGATTTCAGACATCATACCTTCAGTGCATTCTTCATCTATTCTTGTTTATTCATTTTGATTACTGAAAGTTTGAGTTGATCTAGTCTTTCTTGCAACTCTTCTGTTCTTTTGCATCTGTTTGTACTAGCATGTATGTCTTGTGTATTGATTATCTAAACCAGGGCATAGTACTGCATATTGCTATACATGAATCCTAAGCTATATGAAGAGCAATTTGCTTTCTATTTTATCACAAACAAGAAGTCTGTTTTGTAAATTGTATGTTATCTTTTCTGTAATTGATGTATTAAGCTGTCAGATAGTAGTTTTTGCAAGCTCTCTTATTTTCTTTCAGATAGCTGTTACTTCAACAATAGGACAGAGGAGCAGCAAGTGAATGAAAATTTAAAGGATAAAGGAAATATTTGTAAACTGCTTTGTTTCCACAACAATTACTGCACAAATTTTTATTGTACTATTTTGATTCTATATCAATACATTTAGTTTAAATTATTAATTACTGAATTATGATTAGCATTTTTCTATGTACAGATTTCCCAGGCTAGTGCAAAACTACAGTATTTAGAGATTAATTATGCTGCACGTGTTTGATTTTTAGAGTTCTTTACACCTGTTCGTAACAAATTTCTTCTGCTTTTTTCCAATAACATTTTTGTTGTCTTGGAACTATATCATACAACTTGATTACTGTTCCTAGATTACCACTGGTGTAAATGTGACCTGTTTTTATATAGTGCTTTTTCAGTCAAGTAATTGGCATTAATTTAAATGTATAATACCTCAGTTTGTTTTCTGTTCTCAGGCCTTGCTGCTTTGGTTCTTGACAGTTCCTGTATTTCCCTTAAACTTTGGACCTTTCAGGTTTTACTGGCCGCAATATGTCTACTACCAATCACACTTTGTGTTTGTTGACCTACATTGATCCCTGACGAATCATCTTCCCATCTTTGTTTTTGCATTCCTCCAAAGTCTTCCTATGTTTATGCCTGATATCTTATTTAGCCCTAAGACACGCCAATTCTGGAATCTTAATTATCCTAGACTTTAATGGTTCTTCCATTAATATCAATACCAGATCTCTAAGTCCAGAATTCAATCCTTGGACTTCTTGCTTGTATCCCTCTTTCCATTACTTTCAATCTACTACTTTTACCCTGTCTTTAATCCTTTAACTTGCTAACTAATCTTGTTATACTTGGTCAAATTTCAATGCATAAGAGCATGCAAAATATAGTCAAGCAGTTACATAGAAACTTAGAAAACCCACAGCACAGTACAGGCACTTCGGCCACAATGCTATGCCGAATATAGATAACATAGAAACATAGAAAATAGGTGCAGGAGTAGGCCATTCGGCCCTTCGAGCCTGCACCGCCATTTATTATGATCATGGCTGATCATCCAACTCAGAACCCCGCCCCAGCCTTCCCTCCATACCCCCTGACCCCCGTAGCCACAAGGGCCATATCTAACTCCCTCTTAAATATAGCCAATGAACTGGCCTCAACTGTTTCCTGTGGCAGAGAATTCCACAGATTCACCACTCTCTGTGTGAAGAAGTTTTTCCTAATCTCGGTCCTAAAAGGCTTCCCCTCTATCCTCAAACTGTGACCCCTCGTTCTGGACTTCCCCAACATCGGGAACAATCTTCCTGCAACTAGCCTGTCCAATCCCTTTAGGATCTTATACGTTTCAATCAGATCCCCCCTCAATCTTCTAAATTCCAACGAGTACAAGCCCAGTTCATCCAGTCTTTCTTCATATGAAAGTCCTGCCATCCCAGGAATCAATCTGGTGAACCTTCTTTGTACTCCCTCTATGGCAAGGATGTCTTTCCTCAGATTAGGGGACCAAAACTGCACACAATACTCCAGGTGTGGTCTCACCAAGGCCTTGTACAACTGCAGTAGTACCTCCCTGCTCCTGTACTCGAATCCTCTCGCTATAAATGCCAGCATACCATTCGCCTTTTTCACCGCCTGCTGTACCTGCATGCCCACTTTCAATGGCTGGTGTATAATAACATCCAGGTCTCGTTGCACCTCCCCTTTTCCTAATCGGCCACCATGTACTTACAGTTCAGTTGTTGTTCAGACCAAAAATCAGAATAGGGAAGAAATGTGATCCAAGCGACTTTGACCATGGAGTGATTGTTGGTATCAGATCTCAGAATCCCAGAAGCTGTTGATCTCTTAGGATTTTCACACACAACAGTCTCCAGAGTTTACAGAGAGTGGTGCGAAAAAGAAAAAAATCCATTGAGCAGCAGTTCAGTAAGCGAAAACACCTTGTTAATGAGATATGTCAGATGAGAATGGCAAGACTGCTTCAAGCTGACGGGAAGGCCACAGTAGCTCAAATAACCACACATTACAATGATGTGTGGAAGAACATCTCTGAATGTACAACACGTTTAACCTTGAAGTGGTAGGCTACACAGCAGAAAACCATACTGCATTCCACTCCTGATTCTAGTCATGTGCCCACTAAGTGTATATTATTGTTTTAGCTTGGAGACCTACCACTTAATTTATAAGAGCAGCGCTTTGATCATCATCATCATCATCATCGGGTGCCATGCCCAGTTTGAGCTTTGATTGCCATGGCCCACACACTCCTGTTTCGGGTCAAGTCGATCATTTCATTGGTATTCATTTCCAGTAGTCTGGCTGCTGTCTCCATTATCATTTGTCTTTGTCTTCCTCTTGCTTTCTTCCCTTCAATCTTTCCCAAAATTACCATGCATTCTAACTCCTCTTTCCTAATCACATGTCCAATGAAGTTACGTTGCCTTTTCATGATCTCATACATTATTTCTTTTTTTGTGTTTGCTCTGTTCATGACATCCTCGTTAGATATTTATTTCGTCCATGATATTCTTTGCATCCTCCTCAAAAACCACATCTCTGCTGCTTCAATTCGTTTCCTCATATTACTAGATATTGTCCAACATTCTGAGCCATATAACGTAATTGGATAAATGTAACATTTCAGTACTCTGAGGCTGGTTGTCATGCCTAGTTTAGTATTGGTCAGTATACTCTTCATTCTCGTAAAGGTGTCTTTCACCATCCCTATTCTTCTTTTGATGTCCATGTCACACCTGCCATCTGATGTCACCCAGCTTCCTAAGTAGCAAAAGTTCTGTAATTGTTTTATGTCTTCCCCTTTTATTCTCTGCCTGCAGATAGGATTCTGCTTCTTTTTGGATATCACCATACATTCTGTCTTTTTGCAATTGATAGACCCATTTTTGCACTTTCTTCAACAACTATATCAATTAAGTTTTGTAGTTCTTCCTCCGTACTTGCAATTAAGACAGTGTCATCTGCATATCTGAAATTATTGGTGTTTTTACCGCCAACTTTGAATCCCAAAATGTCCTTATTTTTTCTAATATTGTTTCACTGTATATATTAAATAAATCAAAGGAGAAAACACAATCTTGTCTTACACCTCTCTTGATTTTCGTAAAGTGACTCACTTCTCTACCTATTCTTACAGCGGCAGTTTGTTCCCAGTACAGATTTCTGATTAGGCAGAGGTCTTTCGAATCTAGATCTAGAGTTTCCTATATTATTTCAAATAACTTATTGTGCTTCACTTTATCAAGTGCTTTTGTTAGTTGATAAAACAAACAAATCTTTTTGCACTTGAATAGCTCGTCCTGATAGTATCCTTAACATCAGTATTGCGTTTCTTGTACCTTTGTCTTTCACAAAACTACATTGTTCTTTACCTATTTCAGCTTGTATCTTACTTTTAGCTCTTATAATCAAAATTCTTTGAAGTATCTTGGTGATATGACTAATTAAACTTATGGTGCTATGTAATTCACATTCTATTGCTCCAGGTTTCTTAGGAAGAGTGATAAGTACTGGTTTTTTTCATCTCTTCCAGTCTCATATGTGTAAATCAGTAAGTTTTTCAATTCCATGATCTTCAAGGGCGATAATTTGTTC
The DNA here is from genome assembly GCF_030028105.1 of Mobula birostris. Classification (NCBI taxonomy): domain Eukaryota; kingdom Metazoa; phylum Chordata; class Chondrichthyes; order Myliobatiformes; family Myliobatidae; genus Mobula; species Mobula birostris. Next base: position 157,899,996 of record NC_092370.1, read on the forward strand.
TATTACTAATTCATCAGGACCTGCTGCCTTTCCTTTCTTCATCTTATTTATTGCATTACGAACTTCAGATTTCAAAATACTTGGACCTTCAATGTTTTTCTTAATTTCTGGTTTTTCACCTCGATCATCTTCAAACAATTCCTGAATATACTCAGTCCATCTGTTCATAATCTCATTTTTTTCCATGATAATGGTACTATCCTTTGCTTCTAAACATCCACCTGAAGAACAGAGGAGCTTTTTACCAGTGATATTCTTGATGTAACCTTTGTTGATGTAACATTTTTGGATCAGTAATCGGGATTCTTTCTATTTGCTCACATTCCTGGTTTAACCATTCTTCTTTGGCTTTTTGACATAAGCTTTTAACTTCTTTATTCCATAGGATTTGCTTTCTTCCATCTCCTTTCTTCCATTAGATACTTTTCCATTATTATTTAGAGCAAGCAGAATTCACTAATAATGGTAACCATAAAGTTACAAGATTGTCATTGAAACCTGTCTAATTCATTAATGTTCTTGTTACTACTCTACTTTGTTTGAATGTAACTACCATCAACTCTCTACGGAAATGCTTACCATGCAATTCAATTATACTAAATTCTGCAGTCTTTTAGTTTCAGATAGAGCAAAATCGCTTCTGGACTTGTGAATCTTGCAAGGCCTTCCTCACAAGCATCTTTACACTGCATTTTTGTATTCTATGTTTTGATCAAGCAGCTAATCATAGCTTGTGATTGATGTCCCAGAGTTCTCCATCTTAGTATCTGCATACATCTTGTTTCATAGGTAGGGGATATTAGCAAAGGTGACAGTACACTGGTATACTAGTGAGACGAAAACTCCTTGTAAGTACTCAGTGTTGACATCAAGTCTGAAGTTCTCATAATGGAAGGTCTAATTCTGACATAGGAACTGCCTTCTGAATGCAATGAATCATTATATCTGAGGCAAAAATAGAGAATGCTGGAGACATTTAGGAAATGTATAAGATGTTCAGACATTGTTGTTGGTTTTGATGTATGATTTCTTACTTTAAGTAGCGATTACTACTTGTTCTATTAAATCAGAACAGTCATTGATTTTGGTGATCTTTTCTGATATACTTTCATTTGTATGGAATCTTTGAATAGTATCTTCTTGCTTTGCATTTCCTCCCAAAATATTATTAGCCTTTACTCTCTGATCTTTCCTCAAACCTCAAAACTTTCTGTTTCATGTATTTATATAATTCTAATTCCTTTAGTAAATTATTGTTTTGCTCACTTCCACCTTCTCAAAAACCATACAATGAGTTCTAATTTTATAAAGTACTTTCTGATCTCCTTTGCCAGTTATCTCAAATTTGCTTCTAATTACCACCAGTTCTGTCATTAGGGCATATAATTTACTCTATCAAAGCACTTAATTTTGAACACCTTTGTTAAATATTCTCTTAGCCTTCCCTTTTTAAGGAAACCAATCTAAGCCCTGCACCCCTGTAGTCTATACAACTGAGGTCCTGCATTCCTTTAACATAATTTTGGTAATATATATCTGTACTGTAAAGTCTAATGGAATGAATAAGAATTGATGCACATAGTGTATACAGTAAATCATTTTCACTTTCCTAATACAAAAGGAACATAAACTACAGAGTCCTGATGGCCCGAAGTGTCAACTATTTACTCTCTCCCATAGATGCTGCCTGACCTGCTGAGTTCCTCCAACACTTTCTGCGTGTTGCTTTGGATTTCCAGCATCTGCAGATCTTTTCAAGATTATTAACCACATATATTTTAATTGATTAGTTCCGTTTTTGATCTCAGATACACAAAATGTGCCTAGTGTGAACGTGCTGTAAAGGTCCCCTCTAGTTACTGGAGATTTCCACTGAACAAAGTTATTTACTTGGTTTACAGGGGAGATTTACACTCTCTGCCTGCAACATATCGAATTATATTGATATGCCATATGTCCATTAGCTCCTGATACCTCTAGTTATGTTCCAGTTTGGAATCAATTCTGATGTCAAGAGCCTCTGGATTATTTTTCTGTTTCTTTAATCATTCTCTTAATGGTATTACGTACCCTGTAATGGGTTAAAGAACCAGCAGAAATGGAAAACACCTTGGAGTCTGGTATTGCTGTTAACTAATGGTATTTATTAGTAACCACGCAATACAGTAATAAAAAATCAGATATATCAAACAGGTTAGCAATGATTATCTGTAAGTGTGGAAATATAAAAACCAAGCTTCTTCAAGCCTAGGGGTAAATGGATACAGTCTTACGATGATGGGTAAAATTCAGTTCAGTTTGTGGTATTGAGTTGAGTAGTGATGGAGAGGGAGAGGTGTTGAGGTTGTCTGAGTAAGCCAATGCCGTTGATTCTTCCCATTGTCCTCCGAAACTTCCAAGTTAGCCAAACTTGACCAACTTAAGAGCACCATCTTCAAGCGATAGTCTACCAACCCAGGCAAAGGTTAGACACACGGGTAGACTCCACAGGGTTGCTCTTTCACGCACTAATAATCACAGATGGATCCCTCACAATCGATCCTCAGTCCCACACTCATGGGCACCTGAACAGAATAGCAGTAACTTCACCACACCTTAGTGCATCTGAGTGTCCTGCAAATCAAGCAATTACACTAGTTTAAGTACTGTTGTGCTGAACACCAGCTGTCCATCAAGTAGCTCCTCTCTTCTCTCTCTGTAGGAACTCAGAAGCTGGCAGTGTCCTTGCAGAGATCCCAAACAAACTGTGAGCAGTCTTCGTCCCTCCCCACCTCCCCCTCCCCCCTCTCTCCCCATCCCCCCCCTCTCTCTCTCTCTCTCTCTCTCTCTCTCTCTCTCTCTCTCTCTCTATATATATATATATATATATATATATATATATATACATATGCACACACACACGCACATAACAAGTTGTTTGTGCTGTACAGCTGCACGCGCTCTCTCTCTCTTTTTAAAAGCACAGTCCATAATGAATAACTCAGGATATCGTCACAATGGATATGCATTAAACTACTTTGAGTAACAAGGCTGCATTTAAATAGAGCATTGGTAAATTGGCAGAAGGCAAAGAATGGGGGGAAAACAGGCACCCTTTTCTGGTTGGCTGCCAGTGACCAGTGGAGTTCCACAGGGAGTCTGTGTTGCGACTGTTTTTTTTTTTACATTACATGTCAGTGACTAGGTTGACTGAATCAGTGGTCTTGTGGCCAAGTTTGCGGATGATACAAAGAAGGCTGGAGGGATAGGTAGTTTTGAGGAAGCAGACAGGTTACAGAAGGACTTAGACAGATTAGGAGAATGGGCAAAGAAGTGGCAGATGGAATACATTATCAGGAAGTGTATGGTCATGCACTTTAGACAATAGACAATAGGTGCAGGAGTAGGCCATTTGGCCCTTCGAGCCAGCACCGCCATTCACTGTGATCATGGATGATCATCCACAATCAGTACCCCATACCTGCCTTCTCCCCATATCCCTTGACTCCGCTATCATTAAGAGCTCTATCTAACTCTTTCTTGAAAGTATCCAGAGAATTGGCCTCCACTGCCTTCTGAGACAGAGCATTCCATAGATCCACAACTCTCTGGGTGAAAAAGTTTTTCCTCAACTCCGTTCTAAATGGCCTACCCATTATTCTCAAACTGTGGCGTCTGGTTCTGGACTGCCCCAACATCGGGAACATGTTTCCTGCCTCTAGCGTGTCCAATCCCTTAATAATCTTACATGTTTCAGTCAGATCCCCTCTCATCATTCTAAATTCCAGTGTATACAAGCCCAGACGCTCCAATCTTTCAACATATGACAGTCCCATCATCCTGGGAATTAACCTCGTGAACCTCCGCTGCACTCCCTCAATAGCAAGAATGTCCTTCCTCAAATTTGGAGACCAAAACTGTACACAATACTCCAGGTGTGGTCTCACCAGGGCCCTGTACAACTGCAGAAGGACCTCTTTGCTCCTATACTCAACTCCCCTTGTTATGAAGACCAACATGCCATTAGCCTTCTTCATTGTCTGCTGTACCTGCATGCTTACTCTCAGTGACTGATGAACAAGGACACCAAGATCTCGTTATACTTTCTCTTTTCCTAATTTGACACCATTCAAGTAGTAATCTGCCTTCCTGTTCTTGCCACCAAGGTGGATAACCTCACATTTATCCACATTAAACTGCATCTGCCATGCTTCTGCCCACTCACCCAACCTGTCCAAGTCATCCTGCATTATCTCAACATCTTCCGCACATTTCACACTGCCACCCAGCTTTGTGTCATCTGCAAATTTGCTAATGTTACTTTTAGTCCCTTCATCTAAATCATTAATGTATATTGTAAATAGCTGCGGTCCCAGCACCGAGCCTTGCGGTACCCCATTAGTCACCGCCTGCCATTCTGAAAGGGACCCGTTAATCCCTACTCTTTGTTTCCTGTCTGCCAACTAATTTATGATCCATGTCAGTACCCTACCCTCAATGCCATGTGCTCTAATTTTGCCCACTAATTTCCCATGTGGGACCTTATCAAAGGCTTTCTGAAAGTCCAGGTACACTACATCCACTGGCTCTCCCTTGTTCATTTTCATAGTTACATCCTCAAAAAATTCCAGAAGATTAGTCAAGCATGGTTTCCCCTTCCTAAATCCATGCTGACTCGGAACTATCCTGCTACTGCTATCGAAAGTATGCCGCTATTTCATCCTTTATAATTGATTCCAGCATCTTCCCCACCACTGATGTCAGGCTAACTGGTCTATAATAGCCTGTTTTCTCTCTCCCTCCTTTCTGAAAAAGTGGGATAACATTAGCTACCCTCCAGTCCTCAGTAACTGATCCTGAATCTATAGAACATTGGAAAATAATTACCAATGCGTCCACGATTTCTAGAGCCACCTCCTTAAGTACCCTGGGGATTTATCAGCCTTCAGTTCCATCAGTCTATCCAACACCATTTTCTGCCTAATGTGAAATTCCTTCAGTTCCTCCGTTACCCTAGGTCCTCCGGCCACTATTACATCTGGGAGATTGTTTGTATCTTCCCTAGTGAAGACAGATCCAAAGTACCTGTTCAACTTGTCTGCCATTTCCTTGTTCCCCGTAATAAATTCACCCGTTTCTGTCTTCAAGGGCCCAACTTTGGTCTTAACTACTTTTTTCCTCTTCACATTCCTAAAGAAGCTTTTATATTCTTGGCTAGCTTGCCTTTGTATCTCATCTTTTCTCTCCGTATTGCCTTTTTAGTTATCCTCTGTTGCTCTTCAAAAGTTTCCCAATCCTCTGGCTTCCTGCTCATCTTTGCTATGTTATACTTCTCTTTTATTTTTATACTATCCTTGACTTCCCTTGTCAGCCATGGTCGCCCCTTACTCCCCTTAGAATCTTTCTTCCTCTTTGGAATGAACTGATCCTGCACGTTCTGTATTATTCCCAGAAATACCTGCTATTGTTGTTCCACTGTCATCCCTGCTAGGGTATCTTTCCAGTCAACTTTAGCCAGCTCCTCCCTCATGGCTCCATAGTCCCCTTTGTTCAACTGCAATACTGACACTTCCGATTTTCCCTTCTCCCTCTCAAATTGTAGTTTAAAACTTATCATATTATGGTCACTACCTCCTAATGGCTCCTTTACCTGGAGTTCCCTTATCAAATCCGGTTCATTATACAACACTAAATCTAGAATTACCTTCTCCCTGGTAGGTTCCAGTACAAGCTGCTCTAAGAATCCATCTCGGAGACATTCCACAAAATCCCCTTCTTGGGGTCCAGTACCAACCTGATTTTCCCAGTCTACCAGCATGTTGAAATCCCCCATAACAACCGTAGCATTACCTTTGTGACACGCCAATTTTAACTCTTGATTCAACTTGCACCCTATATCCAGGCTACTGTTTGGGGGCCTGTAGATAACTCCCATTAGGGTCTTTTTGCCCTTGCAATTTCTCAGTTCTATCCATACTGACTCTACATCTCCTGATTCTATGTCGCCCCTCGCAAGGGACTGAATTTCATTCCTCACCAACAGAACCACCCCACCCCCTCTGCCCACCTGTCTGTCCTTTCGATAGGATGTATACCCTTGAATATTCATTTCCCAGCCCTGGTCCTCTTGCAGCCATGTTTCTGTTATTCCTACAACATCATACTTGCCAATTTCCAACTGAACCTCAAGCTCATCCACTTTATTTCTTATACTTCGTGCATTCATATATAATACTTTTAATCCATTACTCCCCTCACCTTTCACATCAGTTCCTATTGCACTTTGCCATACTCTCCGATCCCTTCCTGAGCTTTCTGCCCCGTTAATTCTGTTGTTTTTCTTAACTTTCCTTATTCTCTCTTTTCCTTTAACTCCATCCTTATATATCCTCTCCTCCGCCCCCCCCCCACTACTTAATCTAAACATACCCATGTAGCAGTGGCAAACCTGCCTGCCAGAATACTGGTCCCCTGCCTGTTAAGGTGCAATCCATCCCTTCTGTACAATTCATCCTTGCCCCAAAACAGATCCCAGTGGTCTAAGAATGTAAATCCCTGCTTCCCGCACCAGCTCCTCAGCCACACATTCAGATCCCCTATCTCTCTGTTCCTGCCCTCACCAGCACGAGGAACTGGAAGCAAACCGGAGATAACAACCCTGGAGGTTCTGCTTTTCAGCTTTCTTCTGAGTTCTCTGAAGTCACGCTGCAGAATTTCTTTCCTCCTCTTCCTGACGTCATTTATGTCGGTATGCACTACCACTTCTGGCTGTTCACCTTCACTCTTGAGGATGCCCTGCAATCGGTCCGTGACATCCGTGCCTTTAGTCGAAGAAATAAAAGTTAGACTATTTTATAAATGGAAAGAAAATTTAAAAATCTGAGGTATAAAGAGATTTGGGAGTCTTTGTGCAGGATTCCCTAAAGGTTGATATGCAGGTTGAGTCGGTGGTGAGGAAGACAAATGCGATGTTAGTATTCATTTCGAGAGGACTAGAATATAAAAGCAAGGATGTAATGTTGAGGCTGTATAAAGCATGGTGAGGCCTCACTTGGAGTATTGTGAGCAGTTTTGGACCCCTTGTCTAAAAAAGGATCTGCTGACTCTGGAGAGGGTTCAAAGGAGGTTCATGAAAATGATTCTGTGTTGAAAGGAATGACATATGAGGAGTGTTAGATGCCTCTGGGCCTCAACTCACTGGAATTTAGAAGAATGAGGAGTGACCTTATTGAAACCTATCAAATGTTGAATAGCCTTAGTAGAGTAGATGTGGAGAGGATGTTTCCTATGGAGGTGGGGGGAGTGGAAGTCTAAGACTTAGGACAGAGCCTCAGGGATGTCCTTTAAAACAGAGATGAGGAGGAATTCCTTCAGGCAGTGAGTGGTGAATCTGTGGAATTCGTTGCCACAGGCGGCTATGGAGGCCATTGGGTACATCTAAGGCAGAGGTTGATAGATTCTTGATTAAGCCGGGCATAAAGTGTTGGCGCGTGGCCAAGTGGTTAAGGTGTCAGTCTAGTGATCTGAAGGTTGCTAGTTTGAGCCTCAGCTGAGGCAGCGTGTTATGTCCTCGAGCAAGGCACTTAACCACATATTGCTCTGCGATGACACCGGTGCCAAGCTGTATCGGCCCTAGTACCCTTCCCTTGGACAACATAGGTGGTGTGGAGAGGGGAGACTTGCAGCATGTGCAACTGCCGGTCTTCCATACGATCTTGCCCAGGCCTGCGCCCTGGAAACCTTCCAAGGCACAAATCCATGGTCTCATGGAGACTAACGGATGCCTATAAAAAAAGGGATACTGGGAAAAGGCAGGAGATAAGGCAGTCATGATGAAATGGCGGAGCAGACACTATGGGCCAAATGACCTAATTCTGCTCCCGTGAAGGGACTTAACCTGAAACCTTGACTGTTTACTCTTTTCTATTGATGCTGCCTGGCCTGCTGAGTTCCTTTGGCATTTTTTATGTGTAGCTTTGATTTACAGAATCTGCAGATTTTCTCTTGTTTCTGCTCTTATATCTTATAGTCTTAATGAGTAAAAGGTACACAGCAGCTGCATGTTATGTTGCATTAACCTGTAACAGGTTACATGTTATGTTTATCTGCTTTTGGTGCTAAGCAAATTAGTTTATTCAGTGAAAGAAGAAATATAATTGAAAATAAACACTGAATCCTTTCCAAGACCATTACCAAAATCTGAAATTTAAATATTTGAATGTTGTGGAAGGTCACATATGTAAACTGAATCAAAAGCACTGTTTCAGCTGGGTCAAATGAATATAAACTGTCTTCGATAATTTTTCGCTGGAGGAGACCTGTTATGTCTGAATTAATGGAACAGTTTTAAACTACCACTGATGTTTTGACGTCTCCCATTTTAGAATGTGAATTCAACAAGCTGGAGGCTGTTAATTCATCCGGTTCTCAACTGTCTGTGGTTTTGGGTAACCCTTTATTTCAAGTAATGTTCTGATGATAGAATACAATATTGAAGATTTTGATCACTTTGCACTAAAATGGACTTTGTTCTTGTAAAAAAAGAAGTGTATAATTCATGTTTTTTCTTGTAAATACTGCTTATATGATGCTATGGTACCATAATGCTGCTGCAAGTTTTTTTTTGTTGCACCTGTGCAATAATGTATTTGTCATATGACAATCAGTTTGACTTTGAGATGAAGAAGCAGATTTTCATCTTTGATGGTTAGATGTGATCTAAAAGAAGGATTTCGGGTCCTTTTTAGGGGGGGTTCTCTAATTTTTTCAGTGAAGTCAGTCAATCTGGTTAAATCAAAGATCCAATATAAGTTGCTTTATCTGATGGTATATTAGAATAGTATTTTAAAGAAATATTATTTTGTAGAAGCTCTGGCAATACCTTTCGGAAAACTACCAGACTGGTTTGATAATGGTAAGCAGACATAGAAACCACTTGTTTGGAATCTGTGTGTGTGTGTGTGTGTGTGTGTGTGTGTGTGTGTGTGTGTGTGTGTGTGTGTGTGTGTGTGTGTGTGTGTGTGTGTGTGTGTGTGTGTGTGTGTGTGTGTGTGTAAATATATAGTGACAAAAAGAACAAGAAAAATGAAAAAAGTAGTGAGGTAGTGGACACGCATTCACTATCCATTCAGGAATCTGATAGCAGATGGGAAGAATCTATTCCTAAAACATTGAGTGTTTAGGCTCTTGTACTACCTCCCTGATAGTAGCAATAGGAAGAGGGCATGTCTTGGGTGCTGGGAGTCTTAATGATGGATGCCGCCTTTCTGAGGCGTGGCCTTATGAAGATGACACTCACAACACGCTGGAGGAACTCAGCAGGTCAGGCAGCATCCGTGGAAAAGATCGGTCGACATTTCGGGCCGGAACCCTTCGTCAGGACTGAAGAGGGAAGGGGCAGAGGCCCTATAAAGAAGGTGGGGGGAGGGTGGGAAGGAGAAGGCTGGTAGGTTCCAGGTGAAAAACCAGTAAAGGGAAAGACAAAGGGGTGGGGGAGGGGAGGCAGGGAGGTGATAGGCAGGAAAGGTGAAGAAAGAATAGGGGAAACACAATGGGTAGTAGAAGGAGGTGGAACCATGAGGGAGGTGATAGGCAGCTGGGGGAGGGGGCAGAGTGACATAGGGATAGGGGAAGGGAATTACCAGAAGTTGGAGAATTCTATGTTCATACCAAGGGGCTGGAGACTACCTAGACGGTATATGAGGTGTTGCTGCTCCAACCTGAGTTTAGCCTCATCATGGCAGTAGAGGAGGCCAGGTATGGACATATCTGAATGGGAGTGGGAAGCAGAGTTGAAGTGGGTGGCTACTGGGAGATCCTGTCTGTTTTGGCGGACGGAGCCGAGGTGCACGACGAAGCGGTCCCCCAATCTGCGTCGGGTTTCACCGATGTAGGGGAGGCTGCACCGGGAGCACCGGATGCAATAGATGACCCTAACAGACTCACAAGTGAAGTGTTGCCTCACTTGGAAAGACTATTTGGGGCCCTGAATGGTGGCAAGAGAGGAGGTGCAGCACTTGTGCTTACAGGGATAAGTGCCAGGTGGGAGATCCGTGGGGAGGGACGTGTGGACCAGGGAGTCACAGAGGGACCGATCCTTGCGGAAGGCGGAGAGGGGTGGAGAGGGAAAGATGTGCTTAGTGGTGGGGTCCTGTTGAAGGTGGCGGAAGTTGCGGAGGATAATGTGCTGGATCCGGAGGCTGGTGGGGCGGTAGGTGAGGACAAGGGGAACTCTGTCCCTGTTGTGGTGGCGGGAGGATGGGGTGAGAGCCGAAGTGCGGGAAATGGAGGAGATGCGTGTGAGGACATCATTGATGACAGCAGAAGGGAAACCATGATCCTTAAAGAAAGAGGACATTTGAGATGTCCTGGAACGGAAAACCTCATCCTCGGAGCAGATGCAGTGGAGACGGAGGAACTGGGAAGAGGGAATGGCATTTTTGCATGTGGTGGGGTGGGAAGAGGTATAGTTGAGGTAGTTATGAGAATTAGTGGGCTTGTAGAAGATATCAGTGGACAGTCTGTCTCCAGAGATGGAGACTGAGAGATCGAGAAAGGGGAGCGAAATGTCCGAGGTAGACCAAGTGAATTTGAGGGCTGGGTGGAAGTTTGTCCACCATTCAGGGTCCCAAACAGTCCTTCCAAGTGAGGCAACACTTTACTTGTGAGTCTGTTGGGGTCATCTATTGCATCCGGTGCTCCCGGTGCGGCCTCCTCTACATCAGTGAAACCCGACGCAGATTGGGGGACCGCTTCGTCGAGCACCTCCACTCCGTCCACCAAAACAGACAGGATCTCCCAGTAGCCACCCACTTCAACTCTGCTTCCCACTCCCATTCAGATATGTCCATACATGGCCTCTTCTACTGCCATGATGAGGCTAAACCCAGGTCGGAGGAGCAACACCTCATATACCGTCTAGGTAGTCTCCAGCCCCTTGGTATGAACATAGAATTCTCCAACTTCCGGTAATTCCCTCCCCCCACTTCCCCTATCCCTATTTCATTCTGCCCCCTCCCCCAGCTACCTATCACCTCTCTCATGGTTCTGCCTCCTTCTACTACCCATTGTGTTTTCCCCTATTCTTTCTTCATCTTTCCTGCCTATCACCTCCCTGCTTCCCCTCCCCCACCCTATTATCTTTCCTCTTACTGGTTTTTCACCTGGAACCTTCCCACCCTCCCCCCACCTTCTTTATAGGGCCTCTGCTCCTTCCCTCTCCAGTCCTGACGAAGGGTTCCAGCCCGAAACATCGACCGATCTTTTGCACAGATGATGCCCGACCTGCTGAATTCCTCTAGCGTGTTGTGACTGTTGCTTTGACCCCAGCATCTGCAGATTATTTTGTGTTTGCCTTATGAAGATGAGTTTGCATCTTTCTGCAGCTTTTTCCTATCCTGTGCAGTGGCTTCTCCAGACAGTGATACAACCAGTTGGAATGCTCCCCACGATACATCTGCAGAAATTTGAGATAGATTTTGGTAACATACTAAATCTCCTCAGACTTGAAATGAAATACAGGTGCTGTTGTGCTTTCTTTGTAATTGCCTCAGTATGTCGGGCCCAGGATGGATCTTCAGAGATGTTACCCCCACCAAGGATATGAAACTGCTCACCCTTTCCAGTTCTGATTCCTTGATGACTAGTGTGCATTCCCTCGACTTCACCTTCCTGAAGTCCACAATGAATTCCTTGGTCTTTACTGATGTTGAGTGCAGGGTTGTTGTTGTGACACCACTTAAAAAGCTGCGCTATCTCAATGCTATATGCTTCCTCATCACTGTCTGAAATTCCCCAACAATAGTTGTGTCCTCAGCAAATTTACAGAGCATCTGACCTGTGTCTAGTAACACAATTGTGGGTATAGAGAGAGTAGACTAGTGGGCTCGGCACGCATCTTTGAGGTGTGCCAGTATTGATTGTCAGCGAGGAGGAGATATTATTTCCAATTTTCCTAATGAGGAAGTCCAAGACCCAGTTGCAGAGGGGGTACAGAGACCCAGGTTTTGGAGTTTGTTGATTTAGTACTGAGAGTATGATGGTGTTGAATGCTGAGCTGTAATTAATAAAACAACTGCCTGACATAGATATTGATGTTGTCTGGGTGATCCAAGAACAAGTAGAAGACCGGTATGATTGTATCCCTGTAGACCTGTTGTGGTGATAGTCAAATTACAGTGGATCCAGGCCCTTGCTTAGGCAAGAGTCGATTTTGGCTATGGCCAGCATCTGAAAACACTTCATCACGGTAGATTTGAGTGCAACTAGGTGATAGTCATTGAAGCCGCTCACTGTGCTCTTCTTGGGCACTGATATGATTATTGCCCTTTTGAAGCAGGTGGAAACCTCTGACTGCAGTAGTGAGAGATTGAAGATGTCCTTGAACACTCCTGCCAGTTGGTTGGCACAGTTTTTCAGTGCCTACCAGGGCCTGATGCTTTGCAAGGGTTCATCCTCTTGAAAGATGTTCTGACGGCACCTCCAAGACAGAGATCACAGGGACACCAGATTCTGCAGAGATGTAGTTTTATTCTTCCTTTCAATGTATGCACAAAAGGTGTTGAGCTCATCTGGTATTAAAGCATCACAGCCATTCATGGTGTTAGGTTTCACCTTCTGGCATTTGTGTAGCTACTTTGAGGGAGAGGGCTTGGAAGGTTATGGGCCAAATGTGGGCAACTGGGACTAGCAGTCTAGATGCTGTGGTTCGCATGGGCCAGTTGGACCAAAGGGCCTGTTTTCATGCTGTACAACTCTCCGACTCCACTTTGTGCAGACACACTGCACTGATGTGGTTTGATCCAATTGTTTCAGTTGAATCTAAATTGTTCCTGTGAGTGGTAAACACAGACCTTTGAACATTTAAAGTATGTATAACATCTTATTGACCATGTTTTCTGACTTCAATCATGATTTTTACATCCTGATCAAAGGTATTTTAAAAATCCATACATAATCTACCCGTCTTGTTATTTCAAAGAAGAGAGCGTCACTGGAAAGTGCAGTGTTTACAGTCCACAGGAACGGCTTTTTCCCTTCTGTCATAAACTGCATAAACTCTATCTCATTATTTCCGATTGTTATACATGCAGATGAGGCAGCTAGTATTTGAGAAGCTGTGAATGGATTTGTCATTTGGCATTTCTATATCTGACCTTGCAATGGAAAGGTGGTTAATGATGATTTGTAATCAGTTTATTATTGTCACACGTGCTGATATACAATGAAAAGCTTGTCTTGCATACTATTCATACAGATCAAATCATTACATAATGTATTGGGATAGAACAAGGTATAACAATAACAGAAGGCAAAATAAAGTGTAACATCTACAGAGAAAGTGCAGGTAAACAGTAAGGTGCAAGATCATAATGAGGTTGATTATAGATAGATAGATAGATATACTTTATTGATCCCGAGGGAAATTGGGTTTCGTTACAGCCGCACCAACTAAGAATAGAGCATAAATATAGCAATACAAAAACCACAAACAATCAAACAACAATATGCAAACTATGCCAGATGGAAATAAGTCCAGGACCAGCCTATTGACTCAGGGTGTGTGACCCTCCACGGGAGGAGCTGCAAAGTTCGATGGCCACAGGCAGGAACAACCTCCCGTGACGCCCAGTGTTGTATCTCGGTGGAATATGGCCAGAGTCCAACAGCAAAAAGTTCAATATCCAGTCTACACATTCCTTGATCGTAATATGACCAGGATTGCACCATCCGTTGTTAACGACGTTAACAACGAGTCAATTTGTAGTCAAGAGTCCATCTGATTGTACTAGGGAACTATTCAGTAGTCTTATAACAGCAGAGAAGCAGCTGTCCTTGAGCCTGGTAGTATGTGTTTTCAGGTTTTTGTATCTTCTGCTCATGAAAATGGGAGGAGAGTGTCCAGAGTGTGGGATCTTTGATTATGCTGGCTGCTCTTCAGAGTCCATGAGCTGTCTCTACAACTCCTTGCGGTTTCTTGTGGTCACGTACAGTGCAGTTGCCAGACCAAGCTGTTACGTATCCTGAAAGGATGTTTTCTGTGATGCAAAACTGGTAAGATTTGGTTGGAATATGCCGAATTTCTTCAGCCTCCTGACATAGAAGCTTTCTTGACCTTGGCGTCTATATAGTTAGACTCATACACGCTACTAGTAATTATCACTCATAGGAACTTGAAGCTCTCAATCCTCTCAACCTCAGCATCAATGATGTAAACGGGAGCATATACACTGCTCTCTTCCTGAAGTTAATGACCCGAGTCTATTCTGTTTCTGATATTGAGAAAAGGGTTGTTGTCATGACACCATGTTACTAAACTCTCTATCTCCTTACTGCACAACAAATCATCATTATTTGAAATGCAGCCCACTGTGTTGGCATCATTGGCGAACTTGTAGATGGAGTTAGAGCAGAATCTGGCCACACAGTTGTGAATATATAGGGAGAAGAATAGTCCACCAGGTGCGTCACCCACCATGTTTAGAATAATTGTGGCAGAGATGATGAGACATCTGAACATGTTTGGATCAAGGACATTACCTTGGGGATCTCTTGTCCATGGCTCAGATTGAAATCCAGCAAGCACAACTTTTCTTTCTATGTATGGGATATGACTCCAGCCAATGGTGAATTTTCTCCTTGTTTATCGTTTATATCTGTTTAAATTATTGTCTAGACTTTTGCTCTTTCATCTGTGTGTTGGCCAAAGTAGTAATAGGACTGGAATGTGTAAAAGGCTTCTTCTGTTATCTAAAGAGGAAGGATGAGTAAAAGTTGCTCTGAGTCCCTTACAAATTGCAGATGTGGTGAAAGCATATTTGCAAGTAAAAGAATGGCTGAGAAATATTTTTATGTCTCACTTTATAGAAAGAGACAGAAAATTTTCTAGATAACATTAGGCCTAGAGTGAATGAAAAGTTGACTGAAATTGGCTTCAGTTTATAAAAAATAAATTTGGGGTAAATTAGTGTGACTGGTGCCAATTAATTGTCAGGACTGATGACTTGCATACAAAGATGTGGTAATGGAGATAGAAGTTGGCAATCAGTACATCTAAAATTCCGCAGATTTTAGAATGGTTCCAAAGATTGGTAGACAGAAAATATAACATTATGATTTATAAAGGAGATAAAGAGAAAACAAGGAACACCAGACCTATTTGCTTGATTTCAATGGTAGGGAAAATACAATAATCTATTATTAAAGAAATGACAACAGGATACTTAATAAGAATAAGATAGTCCAAAAGAAAAATCATGTTTAATAAATATTTTTGTGGTTGTAGCAGGCAGAAAGAGGTAAATGGACCTTCAAAAGTTGTTCAATGAGGTAACACATAAGAGCTTTTTAGCTTGAGTTGGTCAGCATCTATGCCAGTGATTTGGATGAGGGGACCATGTGTAAGTGCAGTAGATTCCAGTTAATTGGGTTATTCGTTAATCGGGGCAACTGCCTATTGGAACAACTCCTAAAGAACAACTACTAATTGAGAAAATAGCTGGGATTCCCTTTTTTGGGTCATTATGCCGTTTCATTGGGACAAGTGACTGTTTCCAAACAGTTTCTAACTAGCATCAGTCATGTGCACTTGTGTGGCTGTTAGACATTACACTGTGCTTAGAGCGAATGGTTTTTAAATAGCGTCAACTGTGTGTGTTTGTCTTCAAAAAGCAGAGATTTTTGGCACTGATAGTTGGTGAGAAGTAAGCAGTAAGACAATTCAGAACTGTTTTGCTATTGCAGTTTCGAGCATTCAGGCTCGGAGATGGCAGAAATGGTCGGGAGTGAAAATGAAATGATTTTACTACTTCAAGTTAGGAACTACAAAGAATTTGAAGATATTTGTACTCACCTTGAATGTTACAATCAAAATGAAGACTTTGAGGATGCAGTCATCAAAAGCGTTGTATGAAGGCACTTGGTATAAGCGCTGATTTTGTTCCGTGTTGCAGTCAATCAAAAGAACACCGCAGTGTGTTAATTCTTCGCTTGATAACTATTAGGAACTAATAGACAGTTTTATAGCACTGTAGTCGTATTTGTAGTGTTCTAGTTTGTTCTGTATTTCATTTAAATAATTTGTTGTGTTACCCTTTTATACCTTTTTAACTATTTCCATGAAACTTTGGCTAATTGGGACAGCCATTTAATTGGGCCAAAATGTACCGGTCCCAATGTGTCCCAATTAACCGGAATCCACTGTACAGTATATCCAAATCTGCTGTTGAATTAGCTAAAAATTGGATGGCAGATTGGGTTGTGAGAAAATTGTGGTGAAGATCTGGGGCAGGGGTAGCTGGGTTTATAAAGGCTCAGTGAGTGGGTGAGAATGTGGCTGATGAAATATAATGTAGAGGAATGTGACATCATCAACTAGTAATGTTATTTATTTAAATGAGAGATTGAAAAGTGGTAGCTGAATATTTTTTCTAACTTCTGTAATTTAACATGCCGCCACAACATTTAGGAAGGAAACTGGTTTGTTAACCTTTTTTGTAAGAGGGTTTGAGTACAAATGTTTTGCTGTAAGTATATCACTCTCTCACGAGACCACTTCTGGAAAATTGTGCAAAGAACTGGTCTCACTACCCTAGAAAGGATGTATTATGGTAGAGTTTAGCCAAATTCACCAGATTAATTTCTAAAATGGCAGGTCTGTTGTATGGGAAAGATGAAGTAGGGTGGACTTGTGCTTTCAAGTTTAGAAGAATGAGAAATGAATATACATAAAATTCAGTCTTATTTGAATGGTACAGCAGTGACAAGAGATGGATTGATCTAGTCCTGCTGTGGTGAATCCTAAACTGATTATTGTCAATGGGTAAGTGCTCCCTGATGATGATAATGTCCATCACCTTCCGTCACTTTGCTAATGGTTAAGATTTAACTGCTTGACTGGAAACTGCCTTGCCTCTTTTGGGCAGGTATATTTGTACCATTTTCTACATGGAAGTATGGAATTGTTACTGTATGGAAGGAGGTCTTTTCAGCTCTTTGAGTCTATGCTACCTTGCAAATTGTTTTCTGCAATTCTTCTTTGATGGCACTTATAAGCAGCAGGAAACTAATGTACAAGTTGTTCCACAGATTCATCAGTGCTAGTCACAATCAAATTTTGCAGTGAAACTCTGACAGTTCACTAATGTTACAGGCAGTTAAATCCAGATTACAAGCATAGTTTCTCTATACATCCCACATAAACATTTTATCTACAGTATAATTTTAAACCCATATCCTTGGTTCCCTGAACTATCCACCGATAGGATGAGCTTCCCTTTACTCTATCTAAACCAGTCTCTTTGTCTTGTACTCCTTATTTAAGCTTCTTGGATCAATTTTCTTATCCTCAGAATCATGCTAGTAAATCTTTTCAGCTGTCCCTTCCATTTCTGACGTTTATATTATTCCTAAGCAATAGACCCAAGAGTTGAACTCAATATTCTAATTGTATTTTGGACAGATTTAACTTTATGCTGTGTGCTTCTGTTTATGAATCTCAGGACACAATGTGCTTTTACCAAATACTCTTGCAATCTATACTGCGCCTTGAGTATTTGTACAGATGTATACCCATATTCCTCTGTATTTACATAGTCTTTAAACCTGTGTCACTTAGTTGATATTGTATCTTGATTCTCCTTTTATCAAAGCAGGGACAGTAGATGCAAGTGCATAGGGTTGCAACTGGTTCTGGAGTACAAGTCCTCAGGGATACAATCATCTTTCCTGTATCTACTGCTGTGAGATTTTTCTTCGTGTTATGTAGAATGCGGTAAATTGTATGAACACTGTGGATCCCAGTTTAGTTGGCCATTATTTAATCAGGGCAGCAGCTTTTTTGAGACAACTCTTAAAGAATAAAAACTAATCAAGAAAATAGCTGTGATTCCTTTTCATTTATTTGGGACACTATACCTCTTAATTGGGATAGGAGACTGTTGCCGAACAGTTTCTAACTAATATCAGTCACGTGCCCTTGTGTAGCTGTTAGACATTATACCATGCTTAAAGAGAACAGTTTTTAAATAATGTTAGTTGTGTGGGTTTGTGTTCAAAAAGCAGTGGATTTTGCCACTGATAGTTGGCAAGAAATAAGCAGTAACCCAATTCAGAATTGTTTCGTTCACTGTGGTTTCAAACATCCAGGCTTGGAGATGCCAGAAATGACTGGAAGTGAAAGTGAAACAATTTCACAACTTCAAGTTAGGAACCACAAAGAATTTGAAGGTATTGACAATCATCTTGAATGTTACAATGAAAAAGAAGATTTTGAGGACGCAATCATCAAAAGTATTGTATGAAGGCAGTCATCTGCACTTGGTGTCTTCACTGGTTTTGTTCATTTACAGTCAATCAATAGAACACAGCGGCCTACACTGATTTAGATTCCACAAGGGTAACTATTAGGAACTAATACAGTCTTATAGTACTGTAATAGTATTAATAGTGTTCTAATTTGTTTTGTATTTCACTTAAATACATAATTTGGTACTTGGATAAACAGTTTGTCTTTTTTTTTATACTATTTCCATGAAACTTCAGCTAATCGGGGCAGCTGCTCAATTAGGCCAAAATGTGTCCCAATTAACCTGAATCTATGGTACTAGTTTTTGTAATGGGTGGGTTTCAGGAGGAAGTCAGAATGAATCATCCAGTTGGCGCTGCTGACTGAAGATGCCGCAAATTCTTTAACATTGACTTTTGTGGTCCTAAGCTTTGGTAATGCAGAGGCATGAGGCAGTTCCAAGAATTTATCAGCTTTTTAACTTTTTGAGATTTTTCGTGTCAAGATGTAGTAGGGCCACAGGGATTTCACTGGACAAAATCCTGTCTCCACTTTCCCCAAAGCTCTCTAAGTCCCCAGTCAGAGCCTCATCACTGGTTGCAGTTTGGAGTCATACCCAGGACTGAAATTCGGAACCTACCCTCGCCTCTGCCTGTTTACGCCGACGCCTGTTGAGCCAAAAGACACCTTTACGAGAAAGAAGAGTATACTGACCAATGCTAAACTAGGCATGACAACCGCCTCAGAGTTGGGAATAAACTGGGAAGACATAAAACAATTACAGAACTTTTGCTACTTAGGAAGCTGGGTGACATCAGATGGCAGGTGCGACATGGACATCGAAAGAAGAATAGGGATGGCGAAAGACACCTTTATGAGAATGAAGAGTCTACTGACCAATACTAAAGTAGGCATGACAACCAGCCTCAGAGTACTGAAATGTTAAGTTTATCCAGTTATGTTATATGGCTCAGAATGTTGGACAATACTTAGTAACATGAGGAAACGAATTGTAGCAGCAGAGATGTGGTTTTTGAGGAGGATGCAGAGAATATCATGGACGAAATAAATATCTAATGAGGATGTCATGAACAGAGCAAACACAAAAAGAGAAATAATGTATGAGATCATGAAAAGGCAACGTAACTTCATTGGACATGTGATTAGGAAAGAGGAGTTAGAATGCACGGTAATTATGGGAAAGATTGAATGGAAGAAAGCAAGAGGAAGACAAAGACAAATGGTGATGGAGACAGCAGCCAGAAAACCGGAAATGAATACCAATAAACTGATCCACTTGACCCGAAACAGGAGTGTGTGGGCCATGGCAGTCAAAGCTCAAACTGGGCATGGCACCTGATGATGATGACCCTCTCAAATTGCCTAAAAAGCCATTTGCTGTTTCAAAAATAGTGCATTAAAGAATAAAACTAGCCATTCCACCCAGCTCACAATCATCTGGGAAATAATGCCTAAATCTGGAGAGCTTTCACAGACTAGTGTGGCTTGATATTAGTTGCAACATATGATTCTGAAAGCACAACAAGATCCTAGATTGTATCATTCAATACACATGTATATTCTGTCCCAAAAGACAAACTTATCCACTACATATTGCATGGGCTATATGTAGTTTGGCACACATGAAGTTGCTTAGAATCAGGTCAATCATGGTCAAAGGAATTTCCTGATGGTTAC
This sequence comes from Mobula birostris, assembly GCF_030028105.1. NCBI lineage: Eukaryota > Metazoa > Chordata > Chondrichthyes > Myliobatiformes > Myliobatidae > Mobula > Mobula birostris. The sequence continues at coordinate 157,919,956 of NC_092370.1, forward strand.
CTCCTACCATCCTTCCTCAGCAAAAGGATTAGTAACTCTATGTTGAACAATATTTAGAAGAAATCTTAGGCCACTCAGCAAAGACAGTCAAGTCCAGAAAGACAACGCCTCCAAAGAATTTGCAACAAATTATGAGTGAACTAATGTGAGAAAGATTCCCATTTGACCATGCCCTTTCCTTTCTACCTGTTGCAGGTGAATCAGTGTATGGTAGTACTAGTCAAAATCAACATCAGTCAGTTTCTTGAGAGACAAAGCTCCATTGTCACATTGGGAACACTTTTCATTATGTTTTGTGGTATAACAATCATGCTAAATAGGGTAGATTCATTACATAGCTAGGAGCTGAAAACTGACAATCCATGATACACATGGTCTTAACTTGCTACCCAAACAATAAAAGACCTTGCAATACTTTTACCATCAACCAAGGACATCAGTTCTAGTTCAATAAGCAATGTCAAAGGCCAAACAAAGATTAATGCCAGCCATACCTAAACCTAAGATGGTAGCCTGGCAAAGCTGCAACACAGAAGCAAATATGTACTGAGTGATGCATGCAACAGGCAACATGATGATCTATGACTTGTCATAACTGAATCCAACAGAATATGTCCAAGGATGGTGTATGCAACACAAAAATTCTAGAGGAACTCAGCAGTCCAGGCAGCATCTTTGGAAAAGTTGACGTTTTGGGCCGAGACCCTTCAGCAGGACTGAGAAGAAAAAAATTGAGGAGTAGAGTTAAAAGGTGGGAGGGAGAGGAGGGAGATACACAAGGTGATAGGTGAAACTGGGAGAGGGAGGGGTGAAGTAAGGAGGTGGGAAGTTAATTGGTGAAAGTACAGGGCTGGAAAAGGGGGAAATTTAATAGGAGAGGACAGAAAGCCGTGGAAGAAAGAAAAGGGGGAGGAGCGCCAAAGGGAGGTGGTGGCCAGGCAAGAAGATAAGGTGAGAGAGGGAAAAGGGATGGGGAATGGTGAAGGAGGGGGGCATTACCAGAAGTTCAAAAAATTGATGTTTATGTTGTCAGGCTGGAGGCTACCCAGGCAGAATATAAGGTGTTGCTCCTCCAACCTGAATGTGGCCTCATCACAACAGTAAAGGGTGGCCACTAGGAGATCCTGCTTATTCTGGTGGACGGAGTGCAGGCGTTTGCTGAAGCAGTCTCCCAATCTACATTGGGTCTCACTGATAATACAAGAGACCACACCGGCAGCACTGGACACAGTATATGACCCCAACAGTCTTACAGGTGAAGCGTTGCCACACCTGGAAGAACTGTTTGGGGCCATGAATGGTAGTGACAGAGGAGGTGTAGGGACAGGTGTAGCATTTGTTCTGTTTGCGAGGATAAGTGCCAGGAGTGAGATCAGTGGGGAGGGATGAATGGACAAGGAAGTTGCGTAGGGAGCGATCCCTGCAGAAAGTGGGGGTGAGGGAAAGATGTGCTTGGTGGTGGGATCCTGTTGGAGACGGTGGAAGTTGCAGAGAACTACGTACAGGACGTGGAGGCTGGTGGGGTGGTAGGTGAAGACAAGAGGAACCCTATCCCTGGTAGGGTGGCAGGAGGATTGAGTAAGAGCAGACGTGTGTGAAAAGGAATAGATGCAGTTGAGGACAGCGTTGTTGGTGAAGGAAGGGAAGCGCTTTTCTGTAAAGAAAGAGGAGCAAGTGCTTTACCTACCCCTATACATCCTCCCTCACTACCATTCAGGGCCTCAAAGAATCCTTCCAGGTGAGGCAACACTCCACCTGTGAGACTGTTGGGGTCATATACTGTGTCCAGTGCTCCTGGTGTAGTCTCTCGTATATCGATGAAACCTGACGTAGATTGAGAGACCGCTTCGCCAAGCACCTGCACTCTATCCACCAGAAAAAGTGAGATCTCTCAGTGGCCACACACTTTAACTCCACTTCCTATTCTTATTTCGACATGTCCATCCATGGCCTCCTCTACTGTCGCGATGAGGTCACACTCGAGTTGGAGGAGCAACACCTTGAATTCCATCTGGGTAGCCTCCAAGCTGATGGCATGAACATCAATTTCTCAAACTTCCAGTAATGCCCACCCCCCCCACCCTCTCTCACCTTATCTCCTTGCTCCTTGCCTGCCCATCACTTTCCTCTGGTGCTTCTACTCCTTTTCTTTGTTCCGTGGCCTTCTGTTCTGTCCTATTGGATTCCCCCCTTCTCCAGCTCTGTATCTCTTTCACCAACAACTTCCCAGTTCTTTACTTCATCCCTCCCCTCCCAGTTTCAGCTATCACCTTGTGTTTCTCCCTCCCCTCCCCCACCTTTTAACTCTACTCCTCATCTTTTTTTCTCTAGTCATGCTGAAGGGTCTTGGTCCAAAACGTCGACTGTACTCTTTCTGTAGATGCTACCTGGCCTGCTCAGTTCCTCTCACAATTTGTGTGTGTTGCTTGGATTTCCAGCATCTGCAGATTTTCTCTTGTTTGTGATGGTGTACGCATATATTTTCATGTTAATAGTTTCATTGACTAGAATGGTCATTTAACATACCTTGGGTAATAAAGGCCTGATAATTGATGGAGCGTACCCAAGGGTTTTGTAGTGCCAAGAAGTGGTGGGGGGGGGGGGAGATGAAGTAACTACCTCCTCTGTTGACCATGTAATTTAAGGGGTAATTCTTTTCAGGCATTTACCTCACCCATCGGCTTTCATTCAAGGCAGGCACAAGTAGAGATTTGAGGACAAATGAGTTTTCTAGTAACTATGCAATACGTATGAAGAAACTTCATTAAATTCTGTATTTTAGTGTGTGCGCAAATAATATTTAACATCTGAAATGCAGCTTACATGACTGCTATGCTGAGGTCAGTATTTTCATGCTTCCCATCAGAGTCTGCATATTTTGAGTCCTGAAGGAGGAAACAGATCCTTTCTTTTGTTAATCTCTCCAGTTAAAATTGAAATTTCTGTATCATTTTATAATAAAGTAATTTCCTATATTTCATTGTAAATTCCGTTGCAGTGAATGCTCATGACAATCAGTGAGAAAGTTGAGCAGAATTTTTTGGCGTCTTGGTGAAGCTTTAAAAAAAAGTAAATGAGGTTTTTCCCTTAATATAAAATAATTTACACAAAAAATACTTTAAAAATGAAATCAGCCAAATGCTACAAGTCAGCTTAATGCATATCAAAGGTCTTAACAGTTCATGCCTTTAAATTATCCAAAATGTATTGTGGGAGGACAATTTCCTTTGCTCCACAAGATACAGCTGGTTTCTGTTAGCGGTTTTGTTGTAACTCGTACTTAATTCCACATGTTTGTGTTGATGTAGAAAATTTCACCTCCTTACCTCCTAAAGCTGAAAAATATCTGATTATTTAGTAGAAAAATTATCACCAATAATGTTTACACGTTAAGGACTTACAAACAGCAATGTGATAAATCGTATCTAAGCTACTATTCTATTTGTGACAATTGAGGGCTTAAGTAAAATTGCAGTAATCTGCTATCCACCATTTGGAAATCTTAATGGTCCGGCTTCTGCTCCCCAGTTTTTGATTTGCATCTACAAACACAGGGCCCCAGTTTCCCTGTTCCCTGTTCACTTGCCAGGGTACCAGTTCCAGTGCTTACTTAAAAAAAACTCACTCTGTTCTGTTAGTTGTCTTCACTTGAAACTTTCCTGATGCTGTTTCTGGGGCTCCCTTAAAAATTACTAGGTTTACTGAAATGTTACCATGTAAAATCTTTTTTAAAAAATGAACAAAAAGTCTATTGGATTACTAATAAAATAAATATATCAGGGTTTGAATAATATGCTGGTCTGGCACAACCAAAGTTCAGAGTATGCCAGATGAACAGAGTTCTAGAATCAGTTATACAACACGGAAACAGATCCTTCAGCCCATACCAATCAATAGGTCTTCCTGAGCTAGTTCCATTTTACTGTACTTGTATTTTGCCCACATCCATCTAAACCTTTCCCATTTAAAATTTCTTTGAAATGTTCTAATTGTACCCATTTTCTGGGTCTACTTCCTTGAAGGCAATCACGTGCAGTGAAGTTTAATGGATACAATTAAATATTCCCCTTTTAGCCTGATACAGCTGAAAAATCATAGCTGCTTCCAAGGTCATGACCTACCTGGGGTAAGCAGCAGTGGTCATGTCTCTGTACTGAGTCCGGCCCTGTGGCTCAAGGGCAGGAAACTGAAGAGAATGGCAGCAGTATTTGGGGACTCTGTAGTTAGATTAGATTAGACTAGATTATGAGGACAGGTAGTCCTCTTTTATCGTCGTTTAGTAGTGCATGCATTAAGAAATGATACAATGTTTTACCAGAATGATATCACAAAAACACATGACAAACCGACTTAAAAACTAACAAAAACCACGTAATTATAACATATAGTTACAATAGTGCAAAGCAATACCGTAATTTGATAAGAACAGACCATGGCACGGTAAAAGTCTCAAAGTCTCTCGAAAGTCCCATCATCTCACGCAGACGGTAAACCAACAGCGCCGCCAACTTGCCGATGCAGCATACTGGAAGCATCCAACCAGAGTGTGACTCTGAGTCCGTCCAAAAACTCTGAGCCTCCGACCAGCTCTCTGACACCGAGCACCGAGCAACATACCTGCCGAGCGCTTTGACCCCAGCCCCGGCAACGGGCAATAGGCAAAACCGAGGATTTGGGGCCTTCGTCTCCAGAGATTCTCAATCGCACAGTAGCAGCGACAACGAAGCAGGCATTTCAGGAGTTACTCCAGGTGTTCCTCCGTGCTTCTCACAGCTATCTCCATCAAATCCAGATTGTTCACGGCCCCCTAGTTAACACATAATCGATATCATTCGGAACGGCCGCGCGTGCTGTGTCGCGCCACCATCTTCTCCTCCCTCCTTGGGGGACAGATGAGCGATTCTGTGGACATGAAAAGGAAGCACATCATAGCTTGCCTCCCAGGTGCCAGGGTCCGTGATGTTTTTGAACAAGTCCACAATATTCTGGAAAGGGAGGGTGAGCATCCAGAGGTTGTGGTATATATTGGTACCAATGACATAGGCAGAAAAAAGGGAGGAGGTCCTGTAAACAGAATATAGGGAGTTAGGAAGGAAGATGAGAAGCAGGACCTCAAGGGTAGTAAGCTTGGGATTGCTGCCTGTGCCACACAACAGTGAGGATAGGAATAGAGTGAGGTGGTGGATAAATGCATGGCTGAAGAATTAGAGCAGGGAGTAGGGATTCAGATTTCAGGATCATTGGGACCTCTTCTGGGGCAGGTGTGACCTGTACACAAGGGACTAGTTGCCTCAAATCTGAGGGGGACCAATATCCTTGCGAACAGGTTTGCTGGAGCTGTTGGGAGTGGTTTAAACCAGGGGTCCCCAAACTTTTTTGCACTGCGGACCGGTTTCATATTGACAATATTCTTGCGGACTGGCCGACCGGAGGGGGGTGGGGTAGGGTTGCCAACAGACAAGAGTAGAAGTCAAATACGTTGTGCTTACCCCGAGAAAGACTACAATGACCGTGAAGCCTTGCACGCGCACCTGTGTGCGCATGCGTGCACGTGCCGATTTCTTTTCTGCAAATTGATTTTGGTGATTCTGTTCAGGGTGGGGGGGGGGGTGTTAATCACGACCAGAATATAGGTGATAAGTGGCTAATAGACTCAATTTAGTTTCTAAAAGAGTTTATCTAACGAATTTAATATTAAACACACAGCGCATATTTTCTTCGCATGAATATAGTGATAAGTGAATTAACAGGGGAGGACAGGGGAGCTTGAAGTAAGTGTTGAACGAACTTCCAGTAGAAGTGGTAGAGGCAGGTTCGATATTATCATTTAAAGAAAAATTGGATAGGTATATGGACAGGAAAGGAATGGAGGGTTATCGGCTGATTGCAGGTCGGTGGGACTAGGTGTGAGTAACGTTGGGTACGGACTAGAAAGGCAGAGATGGCCTGTTTCTGTGCTGTAATTGTTATATGGTTATATCAGTCACTTATAAGTCAATAGCATCATAACATTTTAAGTAACGTTTGGATATTAAACACACAGCGCATATTTTCCCTGTATGAACATATAAAATCATTGCAACGTACCAATATCGCTGAATCAGTGGGAGCCCTGTGCTGAATACTTGTTTCCCTGCAACAAGACGATCCCATCGAGGGCTGGTGGGAGATAGCGGTACTAGAAAGGGGTTCCTTATGTCCAGTCTATTCCGCAATTTAGTTTTCATTGCATTCATTGCAGAGATATGTTGGAAATGGAAGCAACGTTTTCAGTGCCTTCGTGGATATCTCAGGATATTTAGCCTTGACTTTGATACAGAATGCTGGCACAGCTGTTATGTCAAACATACTTTTCAGCCCGCCATCATTTGCAAGCTCGAGGAGTTGATCTCCTTCCCGCGCTGACATGGATGACGCGTGGGTAATGAGCTCGTGTGTGTTCAAGCTCAACAGAGGGCATGACAGGGAATGAGGAAAGGTGCAGCTGACTCATATCGCCAAATCATATCGTTTCCTCGCGGCCCGGTAGCACATGCTTTGCGGCCCGGTACCGGTCTGTGGCCCAGTGGTTGGGGACCGCTGGTTTAAACTAATATGGCAGGTGGATGGGAATCAGTATAATAGAGCTGAAGATGAGCCAGCAGGTTTACAGGTAGATGATGTAATATGTAATATGAATGCAAGGAAGGACATCCCAATGATTGGGTACAACTGCATACAGAGCAGAATTTTACCACAGAGGCAAAATTCATAAGAGCAAAGAATGCAGGACTAAAGATGCTGTGTTTAAATGCACATAGCATTCAGAATAAGGTGGATGAACTCATGGTGCAATTAAATTGGTCAGTATGACGTTGTGGGCACCACAGTTGTGGCTGAAAGAAGATCATAGCTGGGAGTTTAACATCAAAGGATATACTTTATATTGAAAGGACAGGCAGGAAGGCATAGGCAGTGGTGTGACTTTATTGGTAAGAGGTGGAATTGAGTCTTTAGAAAGAGGTAACATAGAGTCAGAGAATGTCGAATCTTTGTGGGTGGAGTTAAGAGACTGCAAGGGTAAAAGATCATTATGGGAATCATATATAGGCCCCAAATAGTAGCCAAGGTGTGGGTTTGAGATTGCAAAGGGAGTTGGAAAGGGTGTGTAATCAGGGTAATATCACAATTGTAATGGGGAACCTCAACATGTAAGGGGATTGGGAAAATCAGGTTGGTGTTGAATTGCAAAAGAGAGAATTTGTGAATGCTTACAAGATATCTTTTTAGAGTAGCATGTGCTTGAGCCTACTAGGGGAAAGGCCTTCTTAGATTGGGTGTTGTGTAATAACCGAATCATCCAACTATTAGCTTAACATAAGGGAATCCTTAGAAGGTAGTGTTCATAATATGATTGAATTCTTACTGCAATTTCAGAGGCAGACGCCCAAGTCAGATGTATAAGTATCAGAATGGAATAAAAGGAATTATAAGGGCCTGAGAGAGGAGCTTGCCCAGATGGACTGGAGGGATATTGGCAGGGATGAAGGCAGAACAGAGGTGGCTGAAGTTTCTGGGAATAGTTCACTAGGCGCAGGATAGATATGTCCCACAGAAGAAGTAGTTCTCAAATGGCAGGGCTAGGCAACCGTGGCTGACAAGGGAAATTAAGGAATGCATAAAAGCCAGGAAAGGGCCTTTCAGGTAGCAAAAGTGAGTGGGAAGTTGGGTGATTTGGAAGCTTTTAAAATCCAACAACTCGGCGAAAAGGTTATTGAAAAGCACAAGTCAGAGGATGGATACCAGAAAATTTCCAAGGCACTGTACATCCCTTGGAGTACAGTCAATTATCAAGAAGTGGAAAGAATATGGCACAGCTGTAAATCTGACTAGAGTAGGTAGTCCTCAAAAACTTAGTGACCGTGAAAGAAGGGGACTAGTGAGGGGAAGCCACTAAGACACCTATGACAACTCTGAAGGAGTTACAAGCTTCAGTTGCTGAGATGAGAGAGACTGCGCATCCAACAACTGTTGCCCAGGTGCTTCACGAGTCGCAACTTTATGGGAGAATGGCAAAGAGAAAGCCACTGTAAAAAAAAAAACTCCTGAAATCTCAGTTAGTGTTTGCCAGAAGGCATGTGGGAGACTCTGAAGTCAGCTGGAAGAAAGTGCTATGGTCTGATGAAACCAAAATTGAGCTTTTTGACCACTGGACTAAACACTGTACATTATCAAAAACACACTATCCCTACCATGAAGCATGGTGGTGGCTGCATCATGCTGTGGGGATGCTTCACTGCAGCAGGCCCTGGAAACATTGTGAAGGTAGAGGGTAAAATAAATGCAGCAAATACGGGAAAATCCTGGAGGAAAACCTAATGCAGTCTGCAAGAGAACTGCAACCTGGCAGAAGATTTCTTTTCCAGCAAGACAATGACCCCAAGCATAAAGCCAAAGTTACACAGGAATGGCTTAAAAAAAAAACAAAGTTAATGTCCTGGAGTGGCCAAATTTAGAATCCTGACCTCAATGCAATTGAGAATTTGTGGCTGGACTTGAAAAGGACTGTTCACTCACAATCCCCATGCAGTCAACAGAGCTAGAGCAGTTTTATAAAGAAGAATGGGGGAAAAATTGCAGTGTCCAGATATGCAAAGCTGATAGAGACCTATCCACACAGTCTCAAGGTTGTAACTGCTACCAAAGGTGCATCTACTGACTTGAAGGGGGCAAATACTTGTGTAATCAATTATTTTGTTTTATATTTGTAATTAATTTAGATCACTTTGTAGAGATATGTCTTCACTTTGACAGGAAAGTCTTTTTCTGTTGATCAGTGTCAAAAAAGCCAAATTAGATCCACTGTGATTTAATGTTGTAAAACAAAATATGAAAACTTCCAAGGGGATGTATTTTTATAGGCACTGAATATATACTTACTGTAATTGATCTACTTATTTTTTCTTTTTATATTATCATGTATTGCATTGTACTGCTGCTACTAAGTTAATGAATTTCATGACGCATGCCGGTGATAATGAACCCGATTCTGATCTCCATCACATTCTTTAGCAGCTCATTCCGTATACTGCACCCACCTTTCTCTATATGGAAAAAGTTGTCTCTCACTTTCCCTTTAAATTGTGGTCTCCTCTCACTTCAACTTGTATCCTCTAGTTTTAGACCCTGCTACATTGGGATAATGACTGTGATAATTCATCTATGTTTCTATGATTTTGTAAATATCTATAAAGTCACCTCTCAGCCTCCTTTATTCAGCCTCATTCATTCCAGGGAAAGCAGTTCACAGTCTTCCTCTCTATCTCAAGGCCTTCAGTCCCAGAACACCTTTGTGAATCCCTTTGCATCCTTCTATCTTTATCAACACCCATCATCTAGTATAGTGACCAGAACATAATTTTCCAGTTGCTGTCTCATCATTATCTTTATTCTAAGCATATTGACCAAGCATCGTAAAAAAATATTGACTTCTTTGAACACTGTTGTGGGACCTTTAATATCTGTGGTGATCTAGCTGGTAACATTTTCATTTGAAAATCAATACTTCTGACAATTCAGTATGCCATCCATGCTGCACTAACTTGTTACTTATTTTGAACAGTAGTTATAAATCTCAGTCTGGGTTGAATCTTGATGAAATAGTATCGATTCAGCAGGAACCAACAAGTCAATTTATCTGGAAAAAACAAAGTACAGGTCGACCTTCACTAATCCTGGCACCACTGGGACCTGAGGAGTGCCGGATTAGTGAAAGTGCCGAATTACAGAAGGATCACTTTAAGCATAATCAGTGCCAGGTTATCGAAGGAACCAGATTACAGGTACTCGGATTAGTGAAGGTCAACCTGTATATACTGTGTGTTCAACACTGCATTATTTTCATGATGTGAAAAATGCCTTAGTTCTCATACTTAATATATTTTAAAATGATATTATTTTCAGATTGCTCTTCTATATATCAGGTGATAACCTTATAATCATGGAGTCATAGAAAACTACAGCACAGAAATAGGCCCTTTGGCCCATCTAATCCATGCTGAAATGCTATTCTGCCTAATCCCATCAACCTGCACTTGGACCATAGCCCTCCACATCCCTTCTGCCCACGTACAGTATGTATCCAAGCTTCTCGTAAATATTGAAATTGATTCCACATCCACGACTTCCTCTGGCAGCTCATTCCATATTTACACCATCCTCTGAGTGAAGAAATTCCTCCTCAGGGTCCCTGTAAATAATTTCACCTTTTACCCTCACCCCTTGACCTCTAGTTCTAGTTTTATCTAACCTCAGTGGAAAAAGCCTGCTTGCGTTAACCCTATCTATACTCTTCATAATTTTGTATACCTTCATCAAATTTCCACTCATTCTATGCTCAATAGAATGAAGTTCTAACCTATTCAACTTTTCTCTATAACTCAGATCTTCAAATTCCAGCAATGTTATTGTAAATTTTCTGTTCTTTCAACCGTATTAATAATTTTCCTTTATATAGGTGACCAGAATTGCACACAATACTCCATATATGACCTCAATGTTTTATATAACTTCAACATAATATCCCGACTCCTGTACTTAATACATTAATTCATGAATACCTAAAGTTCTCTTTATAACCCTATCTACCCGTGACACTACTTATAAGAAATTTTGGATCTGTATTCCCAGATTCTTCTGTTCTCCCACATTCCTCAGTGCCCTACCATGCACTGTGTAAGTCCTACCTTGGTTTGTCCTCCAAAATTGCAATTCCTCACACATGTGGTTTAAATTTCATCTGCCAGTTTTAAACCCATTTTACCAACTCATCCTGATCATGCTGAGGGCTTTGTTAACTTTCATCGCTGTGCATTACTCCCAATCTAGGTGTCATTCGCAAAGTAGTTTACCATATTATCATCCACTCTTTCAATCTTTTTATTAATATCAAAATATTTAACATAACAGAATATTAATACAGAGCTTTTGGGATTACATTGTTAACAATTAGCATATATAAATATAAAGACAGTTAACACACAGATATTAAACCTCCCAAAATCTTACAGAATACAAATATAAGAAAAAAAAGATGCAAAAATATCATGAAAAAAGAAAAGAAAAAAATATAAAATACCCCAATTTGAAAAAAAAAGCACTAATCTAAACAATACTAATCAACTAAACTAAAGAAAAAGACATGCTGTTGTGTTACGTCAGATAGGACCATTAGTGTCATTGACTCTGCTCCTCTCTCCATATATTTAAAAGTAATAGAATAGGATTGGAGAGGGTCAAATTACTTCATATGGAAGTGTTGAATAAATGGCCTTCAAATATTTTCAAATTTAATAGAAGTATCATAAATGACACTTCTAATTTTTTCTAAATTTAAACACAACATAATTTGAGAGAACCATTGAAATGTAGTGGGAGCGTTAATCGCTTTCCAATTCAATAATATGGATCTTCTAGCCATTAATGTAACAAATGCAATTATCCGAAGAGCTAAAGAGGTCAAATGACTTTGTTCTATCATTGGTAAATCAAAAATTGCAGTAATGGGGTGAGGTTGTAAATCAATATCCAGAACAGTTGAAATAATATCAAAGATATCTTTCCAATATTTTTCAAAAAAGGACAGGACCAAAACATGTGAGTTAAAGAAGTTATCTCAGAGTGACATCTGTCACATACAGGATTTATATGAGAGTAATAACGAGCTAGTTTTTCTTTAGACATATGGGCCCTATGTACTACTTTAAACTGTATCAGTGCATGTTTAGCACATATAGAGGAAGAATGAACTAATTGAAAAATCTTTTCCCCATTTCTCTATAGGTAAAGTAAGCTTAAGTTCCTTTACCCAATCATTCTTAATTTTATTAGATAAGTCTGGGTGTATTTTCATAATCATATTATAAATAGTTGCTATTAAACCTTTCTGAAAGGATTTAAATCTAAAATTTTTTCCATGATAACCGTTGGATATAAATTCGGAAAGGTAGGAAGAACAGTATTTCAAAAGTTTCTAATCTGGAAATATCTAAAGAAATGGGATCTAGGTAAATTATATTTATTAGATAATTGTTCAAAGGACATGAAACAATTATCCAAAAATAGATCACAAAATCGTAATATACCTTTTGCTTTCCAAACCAAATAGGCTTGCTCCATAATAGAGGGTTGAAAAAAATAGATATAATAGGGCTTGCAAGAATAAATTGATTCCACCCAAAATATTTTCGAAATTGAAACCATATTTGTAGAGTATATTTAACTATTGGATTATCCATTTGTTTATCCAATTTAGAAAGAGCAAAGGGAAGTGAGGTCCCTAAAATAGAACCCAGTGAAAACCCTTGTACAGATTTACATTCAAGATTTACCCAATGTGGACTTGAAATTATATCCAAGTTCCATGTTCAAAATTTTAAATATTGAATATTAATTGCCCAATATTAAAATCTAAAGTTCGGCAATGCCAGACCACCCTCCTTCTTAGACTTCTGTAAGTGTCTTTTACCTAATCTAGGATTCTTATTCTGCCATATATATGAAGAAATTTTAGAGTCGACATTATCGAAAAAGGATTTCGGAATAAAAATTGGCATCACTTGAAATAAGTATAAAAATTTAGGTAAAATAATCATCTTGTCAGCATTGATCCGACCAATGACAAAGATATTGGTGACCATTTAGTAAACAGATATTTAATCTGATCAATTAAAGGTAAAAAATTAGCCTCAAATAAATCCTTGTGCTTCTTACTAATTTTGACCTCTAAATAAGTAAAATAGTTGGTAACCAATCTGAGTGGTAAACATTCATAAATTGGAAACTGCATATTTAACAGAAAAAGTTCACTCTTATTAAGGTTCAATTTATAACCAGAAAAGTTACTAAACTGAGCCAACACGGATAAAACTGCAGGAATGGATTTCTCAGGATTGGAAATATATAATAATAAATCATCTGCATATAGTGATAACTTATGTATCTCATTCCCACGGGTGATACCAAGAATATTAGTTGAATCTTGAATAGCAATTGCTAAAGGTTCTAGAGCAATATCAAATAATAATGGAGTAAGAGGATAACCCTACCTAGTACCATGAAATAACTGAAAAAAGGGAGATCTTTAATTATTAGTTAAAAACTGAAGCTACAGGGCTATGATATATCAATTTAATCCAAGATATAAATATTTGACTGAAATTAAACTTCTCAAACGTACTGAATAAATATGGCCATTCAACTCTGTCAAATGCTTTCTCAGCATCTAATGAAATGACACATTCTGGAGTTCTAAGTGAAGGAGTATAAACAGTATTCGTTAATCTCCTAATATTAAAAGATGAATAATGATTTTTAATAGATCAAGTTTGATCCACAGAGATAATTTGAGGCAATATCTTCTCTAACCTAGTTGCTAATATTTTAGAAAAAATCTTAGAATCTACATTCAACAGGGATATCGGTCTATATGATGCACATTCAGTAGGATCTTTATTTTTTTTAAAAATTGGAGAAACAGAAGCTCCATAAAATGATTGTGGTAATTTACCTATTCTAATTGCATCTTTAAAAACTCTACACAACCAAGGAGAAAGAATAGAAGAAAAGAACTTAAAGAATTCTACTGTATAGCCATCTAGACCAGGTGCTTTGTCAGAGTTCATTGAAGAAATAGCACCCTTTATTAGGTGTTTCTAATGTTAAACGTTCTTTGGGTGTTGATTTCGGAAAGTTCAGTTTCCTTAAAAAGTCATACATTTCTTTGGGATCATGAGGAAATTCTGAGTAATATAAAGAGGTATAAAATTCTTGAAAAGATTTGTTTATCTCATCATGAACAACTGTCAAGGTATCATCATGTTTACGAATCTTAATCATTTGATGTTTAACCGAAGCAGTTTTTAATTGATTTGCTGATAATTTACCAGATTTATCACTATGTATATAAAACTTGCTTCTTGTTTTCATTAGTTGATTTTCAATCGAAGATGTTAGTAATAAACGAAGTTCCATTTGAAGTTCAACTCTCTGTTTATAAAGCTCCTTACTAGGAGCAATGGAGTATTTCTTATCAACTTCTTTAATCTTGTCAATTAACACAAGTATTTCATTCTTAGTATGTTTCTTTCAATCCAACAGAATAGGAGATAATCTGTCCACGGGTGTATGCTTTAAAAGTGTCCCATAATATCCTACTGGAAATTTCTTCCGTAATATTAATTAAAAAGAAGAAATCAATCTGTTCTTTGATAAATTTAACAAAATCCAAATCTTGAAGCAGATTGGAAATAAACCCCCACTGTCTAGTATTAGGAGATGTATCCATTAACTTGATAGAAAGTTTCAATGGTGCATGATCAGAAATGGCAATAATGTCATAGTTACAGTCAATCACAGATGGAATTAAACAAGAGTCAATAAAAAAGTAGTCAATTCTAAAATAAGTATGATATACGTGTGAGAAGAATGAAAACTCTTTATCCTTAAGGTATAGAAACCTCTAAATTTCTGAAATTCCAGTATCAATCATAAAAGAGCTGATAAGAGTAGCCGACTTATTCAGTAATGCCTGACTAGATATAGATCTATCCATCAAAGGAATTAAACAACAATTAAAATCACCACCCATTATCAGCATATAATCATTTAAATTAGGAAGGGAAGTAAATAAATGCTTATAAAATACAGGGTAATCCACATTTGTTGCATAAACATTGACCATAACAATGTTTTTGTTAAACAGTAAACCAGTAATTAACAAAAACCTACCATTCGGAAATGAAAAAAAAATCCTGATGTTCAAATGCAATTGAGGAATCTATAAAAATTGTAACTCCTTGCACTTTAGCCTGAGAGTTCTAATGATACTTATAATCCTTCCAAAACCTAAAGAAACGCTGATTATCCTCTTTCCTCACATGAGTTTCTTGTGCAAAAATAATATGAGCATTCAGTCTCTGGAATACTTCAAAAATCTTTTTTCGTTTAATCGGATGGTTTAAACCGTTTGTATTCCAAGAAACAAAATTAATAGTCTGAGCCATATTTTGCTGGAGTCAACCCTTTGATATGTAAAGAGTTAACCAAAATGTAAACTCATGAAATCAGAAGAGGAACAAAAATTTAGAAAGGAACCAGAAGTCATGACACTGCAGACATTTTTATAGTTCTAAATCAGCCCATTTGAAAGAACTAATAGTAAAAATCCCCCCACCCTCCATTCATAAAGACCCAAAACTAAGCAAAGAAAAGGCCAGAGAATAAGCTAACACTAAATCTACCCCCATTTCTCCAGAAGGCAGCTTAAAAGATATATGTTGAAAAGAGAACCACCCAAAAAAAAACACTACACTATAACAACAAAAGAAAATCACAAAAATTTGAAACATACAATAAAATAAAACATCTTCATATTGTAATTTCTGAAATAAGAAAAAAAAGTAAGCGCCAATACATATGATTAGTCTTTTGTAAACATAAGCAATTAATTTAATTGGCTCTTCAAGAAAAAGAAAGGTCTTATGGGGAAAGGAACCCAAAAAATGGCGCAGTAAAAACTGACGAAAGGTATTATGGGAAGAAGAAGGTAAAACGCCACCTTGGTTGTACGAAGCAAAAAAACACGATATTCCCCAAGTGAAATAAAAATTCAACATCAAACCATTAATGTCAGTTTCAAAAATCATAAATTTAGAAATTAACAAAATGGAAAAAAGCAAATTTGTCAACAAAAAAACTAACTAAAATATGAAAAATACCTACACTACCAACCAAAAACGATAATCTTGAACTTATAAAGGTCCATCTTCATAAGTTAATTATAGGCTTTAAAAAAACATGTAAGAACAAAGCCAGTAATACAAGAGCCATACATTAATTAGTCCATAGCAGTTGAATAATGCTCATCCAGGAAACTTTGAATAACACTTGTGGAATTAAAGAAACGGCGTGGGCTGTTCGGAGGAGAAATTCTTAAACGCGCAGGATACAATAAAGCTGGTCTGAGACCGTTTTGATAACATTCCGACATCAGAGATTGGAAAGCCAGTCACTTCTTCAACACTTCTTCACTTTTCCAAGCTTCCTTATTCAATTCTGCGATTTTGCTTTGTTGCTGTTTAACTTCGGGATCAAGCGATTTTAAAGAATCCTTAATTGACTTTAACTCTTCTTTAAAACTTTGATGTTGTTCCTCAAATTTTTCACTTGAAAGATTCAACAATGTATCATAAGTTAATTCAGTTTGCTTAGGTTCCCCTTTTTTCCCCATTACTGTCAGAATCTTTCCCGCTTTTAGGATCTTGCACTTTAGATCTTGTACCTATTTCTTTGCTCATTTCTTCAAAGCTCAAGAATAATTCTGTAGTATAAATCTTTTAGTGTAGGTAAAAATGAATTAATTAAGGGTGATCATAGGTTAACAAAAGTAATGGTAATGGAGCGAAGCCAAAATTAACCTCACGCTGTGAGTGCCTCCTGGAGAATCCCCACCAGCACATTATCATCCAGAACATTGATTATAGATGACAACAACTGACTCAGCAACAGTCCCTGTGACACATCATTAGTCACAGGCTTCCAGTCAGAGGCAACTGCCTACTACCACTCTTTGGCTTTTCATATGAAGCCATTGTTAAATCTAATTTATATTCATGTGTATGAATGCCGTATGTATTTGTTCATATTGTGTTGGCAAGACAATTTTGCTCTCTGGCCAAGGGAAGCTTGCATTTTATATAGTCCTCCTCCTTCTCAAAGATGTTTCATGGTTATTAAAAGGAAGAATGTCCCAATGGCAAAAAATAAACTGACTTTTAAGAAAAGAACTGAGAAGGGAAGCTGCTGAGTAATTGAGCTCTGTAAAAATCTCCAGTCAGCAATGTATTGACTAAAACTACTGCTAAAATTAAATGGAGGAAATAAAGAGTGTTAGCAGTAATAAACAGAAATGGAATAATATAGTGGAATATGTGGAAACCCAAGGTGGATACATTTCAATGGAAAAATTGTATCTGGTATTGCAGCAAAATCATACTTTATTAAAAGTCAAATGATTGTTGCGTAAAGGGCAACAATGAATATCAATCGAGACAGGTTATATAAAAACAACCAAACATTTATTAAGCACATATAAACGATAAGGGGAAAAAACAAAGGAAAACTTTAACCAAAAGTTAACAGACATACAGCCGTTCACCAACTCGCCACTCGGTTCTGGTTCTTAAAGTGTTAAATGTGACAACAGTTCTTAAAGCGATACAGTCAGATATAGTTCTTAAAGCGATAACTTCGAAAGTCCAACAGTTTTACACAGTCAATTGGGGGAGACTTCTCTGGAGAAGGATTTCTTCACAGACGCACCTTTAGTGCTGGTTCTGTCCACAGGATTCACAATGCCGAAAATAAATAGTTTGAATCAACTGACCTTAAGTTCCTTTAGAGAGAGAGAGCACCTTTTTGGATGAACTCCTTGCTCTTTCTGGCAAAAGTTATCTCAATGTAGGTACTCCTCCAACAAAGACTCAATAAGGTCGATTCTTTATTAAACTGTCAAACGATGCTGACTTCTCTCGATCCTTCGATAAATTCTTCACTCTCCCTTCAACTGTTGGAATTGAGTAAATTGGCACATCCAGCCACAAATTTCCAGTCCAAATAATATGGAATCTTTCAACAGAACGCACAACCATTTTAAAAATGAAACTGCGTCACCAAAACAAATGCAACAGAAACAGAGGCACAGCACGTTCTACCTAGAAATCTACAAACTTAAAAACCCTACTGCGTCACCTGAGTCGACCCTTATATAGTCACGGGGCAGATGTCATCACGTGACCTCACATTGGCGGGAAAATCACATCAAGTGACCTCCAAAAGACCATTACATCATTCTCACTAAAAAAAAACAGATCTCTTTGAGCATGTAACACCTCCCTCCAAAAAAAATTTGGTCTCTTGAAGAACAAAATTTTAATAATCTATACAAAAAAAATACAAAGGTATAAAATTTACAAAATACACAACACATACAATCTTATCTTTCAGCCCTTTACAAACTAATGTACAGCAGGAGTGTTATAAATGTTAAAATATCACTCCAAAAAAAAACAAATTTTCATTATACATTTAACATCTAGACAATCAGAAATCACATTATCTTTACCCTTAATATGAGTGATCAAAATATTGTACTCCTGTAACATTAAACTCCAATTTAATAATCTTCTATTTTTGTTTTTCATCTTACTCAAAAACACTAATGGATTGTGATCGGTATAAACTGTGAGTGGTTTATGCGTAGAACCAACATATACTTCAAAATGTTGCAAAGCTAAAACAAGAGATAACAATTCTTTATCTATTTTTGAATAATTTCTTTGATGGGCATTACATTTCTTAGAAAAATAAGCTACTGGATGATCAACTTCATCACCATCATCTTTTTGAAGTAACACTGCTCCTGCAGCTTCATCACTATCATCCACAGCTAACAAAAATGGTTTTTCAAAGTCAGGAGATTTAAGTACAGGTTGACTACATATTATAGCTTTCAATTTATCAAATGCCTCCTAACAAGACTCTGTCCAAACAAACTTCTCATTTTTCTTCAAGAGATTAGTTAATGGAAGAGCAATGTTTGCAAAATCCTTACAAAATTTTCTGTAATATCCTACCATACCCAAGAACCTTCTGAGAGTTTTTCTACCAGTGGGAGTGGGTACTTCTAAAATTGCCTGAAGTTTTGCTTGAACAGGTGTTAATTTCCCTTGACCCACAACATAACCAGGGTAAGTCATTGTGGCATGCCCAAATTCACTTTTAGCTGAGTTAATAGTTAAGTTAGCTTTCGAAAGTCTCTCAAATAATTTCTCCGCCACCGCAATATGTGCTTTCCACGTATTATTTCCTGTAACCAGATCATCAATATAGGCATCTGTATCTTTTAATCCCTGAATCATGCTATTAATCATCCTCTGAAAAGTACTTGGTGCATTCTTCATCCCAAATAGAAGAACATTATATTCATGTAACCCAGACGGGCTTACAAATGCTGAAATCTCTCTACCTCTATCCGTCAATGGAACACACTAATAATCTTTTAACGAATCAATTTTTGTCAGGAATTTGGCCTGTTCAACTTTATCCACCAATTGGATATGCATCGGTCTTTGTCAGAGCATTCACCTTTCTGTAATCCGTACAAAACCTAATACTATTGTCTGGTTTAGGCACCATAACACACAGTGAACTCCAATTCGAATTAGAATGTCTAATAATATCATTCTCTAACATATATTTAATTTCTTGTTCAGCAAGTTCACATTTTTCCCTGTTCATTCGATACGGGTGTTGTTTTATGGGTTTTGCATCTCCCACATCTACATCATGCTTAGCTACAGTGGTTCTTCTAGGGATGTCTGGAAATAAATCTCTATATTTAAAAATTAACTGTTTCATCTGCTCTCTCTGCTGTGGCTGTAAATGAGCTCATTTTTCATCAATATTTTCCAGAATTTTCGAATTTGGTAACCTGGCTGAAATAATGTTGGGTTTAAAGTGAGTTTCAGATGAATCCTCCAGTAAGTTTTCATCAAGATCAGACTCATTATTGATCACAACAGTCATATTAGCAACTTCTTTCTCATAATACAGTTTTATCATATTTATATGACACAGCTGTGTTGTCTTCCTCCAATCTGGGGTTTTTACCACATAATCCACCTAATTTATCTTAGATTTAATTTCATAAGGACCATGGAATTTGGCTTGTAATGGGTTTGTTTGCACTGGGAAGAGAACCAACACCTTATCTCCAGGCTTAAATAACCTCATCCTAGCTTCCTTATCATACCACGTCTTCATCTTCTCTTGAGCTAACTTTAAATTTTCCTTGGGCAAATTACAAGCTTTGTACAATCTGTCTTTAAATTTCAAAACATAATCGAGCAAACTAGTGTGTACTTCTTTATTAATCCACTGTTCCTTCAACAAAGCCAAAGGTCCTTGAACTCTATGTCCAAACACAAATTCAAAAGGACTAAAACCTAATGATTCCTGTACTGCCTCCCTTACTGCAAAAGGTAGTAAATGTATACCTTCATCCCAGTCCTTTTCATTTTCCGCACAATATGTCCTAATCATAGTTTTTAGTGTAGAATGAAATCTCTCCAAGGCTCCTTGGGATTCTGGATGATAGGCTGAGGAAATAATCTGCTTTGCTCCCAGTTTATAAACTATCTGCTGAAACAACCCAGACATAAAATTACTACCTTGATCTGATTGTATTTCCTTAAGCAACCCAAAATAAGTGAAGAATTTTATAAGAGCCTTTGTCACAGTTTTGGCTGTTATATTCCTAAGAGGTTCTGCTTCTGGAAACCTAGATGCTGTACACATAATAGTTAATAAATATTGATGTCCAGTTTTAGTTTTTGGCAGAGGACTACACAGTCTACAATGATTTTTGAGAACAGCTCACCGAATACTGGAATTGGTTGCAGTGGGGCCACTGGGGTAACCTGATTAGGTTTACCAACAATTTGACATGTATGACACGTTCTACAAAATGTCGCCACATCTTGTCTTAAACTAGGCCAATAAAAATGTTTAGAAACTTTGTTCATAGTTTTCTTTACACCTAAATGACCACCCAAAGGAATACTATGAGCCATAGTCAAAATCTCATTTCGGTAAATCTTAGGAGCAACAACCTGATGATTAACTTCTCATTCCTCACTAGCAGGAATGGTAGGCAATCTCTGCTTTCTCATTAATACCCCCTTCTCAAAATAATATCCAACTGGTACTTTTCCAATTTCACTATCTGGAAGAGCTTGTTCTTTTAATTTAACTATCTCAGGATCCCTACCCTGCTCTGCTATCATCTCCTTCCGAGATAAAGACAAATCTTCCTGATCAGACTTACCACCAGAATCCTGATCAAATAAGGTAGGTAAGAAAGTTTCTGATACATCCTCAAAATTCGTATCTTGATTTGAACTGTCATGGGTAACAACCTCATCCTTTACGTCAGTCTTTTTAGCCATAGCTCTTGTTACAACACAGGAAAAATCTGTGTTAGTATCCCTCTGTGGTTCCTCAGAATTTGAATTGATTGTCAAATGCAGTTCAGGAAAAACTTGTCCACCTGCTAAATCATTCCTAACAAAAGAGAAGCATCATTCACAGGTAAATTGGATTGTAGTCCTACTTTAACAACCCCTGTAACTAATCCTGACCTTAAATTTACTCTATGCAAATGTACTGGCATAAGGGCACTCTCTACTCCTCTTATATAATTTACCTCTCCAATGTCAGACTCATCACTAAACCTTAGCACACTGTTTAATATTCATGATTGTGAAGCTCCAGTATCTCTAAGTATCCTTATTGGTACTGCGTTGGATCCTTCTTTCAAGGATACAAATCCTTCTGTTATAAAAGCTTCATATCCCTTCTTAACTTGGTCAGACTCTGACACAACTTCATTAATATTTTCTAAACCCTGTGGTTTTACAGGTTTTTCAGTATGCAGGCCACAAGCGTCTGGGGCCACTTCTTTCTCTTTCCGTTTCAATCGGAAGCAATTAGCCACTACATGTCCAGGTTTCTTACAATAATTACAAATAATACCAAAATGTCTTTCCTTTACATGTCTCCCTTCATCCTTACTTTTCTCACTAACTTCAGATTTTATGTCTGATTTACCTTGACTCTCTGTGCTAGTTTTCCTTTTAAAAATTGTACCTGGAGAAAATTTATTCTTGTGAATTAAAACATACTCATCAGCCAACTTAGCAATCTCCTGCAATGTAGCAGTGTCCCGTTCATTTAAGTATATTCTCACTTCAACAGGAATGCTTCTTTTAAATTCCTCCTGCAAAATCAGCTCTTTTAATTTATTATACTCTCCATTCACATTTTTAGAGGAAACCCATCTCTCAAAACACACAGATTTCTCATAGGCAAATTCCACATAAGTTTTTCCCACCTATTTCTTCAAACTTCTAAATCTTTCTCTATATGCTTCCAGAACCATCTCATATGCCTTTAATATTTGCTGTTTAACAATATCATAATCCAGTGCTTGCTCAGCATTTAAAGCTGTATAAACTTGTTGTGCCTTGCCTTTAATTACACTTTGTAACATCACTGGCCATTGGTCCTTCGGCCACTTTAAACTCAGAGCAACTATTTCGAAATGTTGGAAATATGCGTCCACATCAGCTTCATTAAATGGAGGAGCCAAAACAACCTCACGACTAGCAATAAATTGTTTCGTAGAACCAGAAGACTGATTCCCAGACCTTATTTTCTCCATCTCTAGCTCAAGTTTCCTCAGGTTTTCAGCTTCTCTTTCTTTCATTTCCACTTTAAATCTTTCAAACTTTAACTGTTCAAGATGCAACTGCATTTCCAGATTACTCATTGGAAACTTCTCTAACACCTCCTCATCAAAATATTCCAAATTTATATAATGTTCAGCAATTTTCCTTTGTATGAAAGCCTTGGTGGAATTTCTCGTAATTTCTTTAATATCCAACTTCTTAGCAATCTCCAATACCACAGGTTTTCTCGCATTCTCTAAAAATCCAGAGTCAGGCGTCTTCAAAAACCCGTCAATATCCATTGTTGCCGAATACAACACACACACCAATTAAACCAAAAAAAAATTGGATAATTCCCTTTTCCAAATCAAAATGGCAATTACCAGCACTTAAACTCAAAATCGGAACATTTCCTGGCCGAGCCCCCACAAATTATGTTACGTAAATGGCAACAACGAATATCAATCGAGACAGGTTATATAAAAACAACCAAACATTTATTAAACACGTATAAATGATAAGGGGAAAAAAAAACAAAGGAAAACTTTAACCAGAAGTTAACGGCTCTGGTTCTTAAAGTGTTAAATGAGAAAACAGTTCTTAAAGCAATACACTCAGATATAGTTCTTAAAGCGATAACTGTCAAAAGTCCAACAGTTTTACACATTCAATTGGGGGAGACTTCTCTGGAGAAGGATTTCTTCATGGACGCACCTTTACCGCTGGTTCTGTCCACAGGATTCACAACGCTGAAGATAAACAGTTTAAATCAACTGACCTTAAATTCCTTTAGAGAGAAAGAGAGCACCTTTTTAGATGAACTCCTTGCTCTTTCTGGCAAGAGTTATCTCGATGCAGGTACTCCTCCAACGAAGACTCAATAAGGTCGATTCTTTATTAAACTGTCAAACGATGCTGACTTCTCTCGATCCTTAGATAAATTCTTCACTCTCCCTTCAACTGTTGGAATTGAGTAAATTGGCACACCCAGCCACAAATTTCCAGTCCAAATAATATGGAATCTTTCAACAGAACGCACAACCATTTTAAAAA
The DNA here is from genome assembly GCF_030028105.1 of Mobula birostris. Lineage (NCBI taxonomy): Eukaryota > Metazoa > Chordata > Chondrichthyes > Myliobatiformes > Myliobatidae > Mobula > Mobula birostris. Next base: position 157,943,334 of record NC_092370.1, read on the forward strand.
TGAAACTGCGTCACAAAAACAAACGCAACAGAAACGGAGGCACAGCACGTTCTACCTAGAAATCTACAAACTTAAAAACCTTACTGCATCACCTGAGTCGACCCTTACATAGTCACGGGGGCACATGTCATCGCGTGACCTCACATTGGCGGGAAAATCACATCAGGTGACCTCCAAAAGACCATTACATTATTCTCACTAAAAAAAAACAGATCTCCTTGACCATGTAACATGATGAACATAGGATTTCAACAACAATAGCTAATGATTGGGGTTGGTGTCCAAAGGATGATAGTAATGAAGTGGATGTGATAGTCGAGATCAATTTAATAGGCCACTAATATTCCAAAACATCTGACTCCACCTTAGCTGGCCACAGGGAGCATTGATGGGATCAGGCTCAGAGCCAAAGAGGTCTTATCAGTAGTTTTACTTTACTGTTAATCAACATGAGGACAACATGATTCTTTTAAGTCTTGTGTTTGTTCAAAAGCACTTGGTCACTGGTGGCAATGAGATGAAACTGACTATTTCAACATGCATGTAGAATCTTGACAGTGATTCTGCTTTCCTTACTTATTCACTTTTGGAATCAGAATGTTGCTGAAAGGCTAGCATTTATCATCCTAACCTAACTGGCCCTAAAAAAAAATACAGTGGTGGGTTACCACCCTTGAGCAACCACAATACAGTTGTAGGGAGTTCTGGGATTTAGACTCACTGATGAAGGAAATAATGGTGATGAACTTCCAGATCAGGATGTTACGCAACTGGGAGGTAAACACTGATGTGATGATGTTTTCTTGGTCCTGAAATGCTTCACCTTCATCATAGGCTGAGAGATGCAGTTAAGTTTCTGGTCAGAGTTTTGATGTTTGGTGATTCTGCAGTGGTAATGCTACTGAATGTCAAGGGTTTGTGTTTAGACTCTCTCTCATTAATGATGGTCAACGAGATATTTCAGCTACTGAATGTTTTCTAGGCAGTGTTGCATGCAGATATAATTTTTTATTTCATAATGAGTTACAATGGAACTAAATATTCTACAAGCATCAGTGGAATATAAGATGTTGCAGCTGAAGATGGTTAGGCCTAGGACACTGCCCTGAAATACCCTGGAATGACCATTTGACCATTAACAACAAAAGCCACCTTCCTTTTTGTGACTTGGAGTATTTTGTTTATGATGCCATAGACTTCAATTTTACCTAGATTTTCTGAGGTTATAATCTGCCAAATGTTGCCATCTGTCAAGTACATTCACCCAACTCTTGAATTCAATTAATTCAGCAGCACTATTTCACACATCTGAAATAAATTAAGACTCGAAACTTGCTGAAGTCCCAGCCCTAATTTGCCATTTAGTATAGTCTGTTCTCTGGCTTATATTTTAAATTTCAGACTCCTATTACAAGAATCTAATCTCATCACACCTTGGCACAATGAAATATCTGGCAGGTCATTTAAAGACCTAAGCACACTGTTTCCTGAGCTGCAAAATCCCTCTCATGTACACAATCTGGCACATTCGTAGACCACTTAATGAAGAATTGAGTGTTAATCTTGCTGTTGGTAATCCATTACATATTTTGGTACAGGCCCACACAGGAAAAAAGACATCTGGTCAAATCTTTGGTCTGTGCCAAATTAACTAGTCTAAATGTGGAGAGTGCTTAGTTATTAGAATACTACAGTTAGTTTTAAGCACTTCCAGGCCAGGGAGGGAGATAAACTCATTCCTGGTGTTCCGTGGTATTTGGAATGGACAAACCTTGGCACAGTTAGCCCATCCCTCTTAAACCACTAACTCATGCACGCATATGCTCTCATGTGAAAAGCTGTCTAGCAATTTAAAAATTAGCTAGAGAACTACTGTTATTATAGACCTGAATATATTAAGTTCATACTTTAAACAAGGCAGGAGGGAGAATTTTGAAGTGGGGCTTGGGAAAGTAAGTAAAACATGCTTATCGGAAATGTAATAAGTAAGTTCCAAACATTCACTTGAAACTGCAAAATGTTCTGAGCAAATAGTTAAATAATTCCCTTTTCTTTATTTGGAACTGGATACTTTTGCTCCAAGCTGTGGTGCTATTAATAATATTGCTTATCTATCAGCTTACTTCAGATAATTTATTTAATGTAAATTAAGTAAATGGTTCCAGTAATCTTTAATAAATAGATTCCTGATGCTTAGAGTTGTATTAAAGGCAGGAGTATTGGTGTAAATGAAAATGTTTGCTTCATTTCACAGTGGAAAGTGTGGTGAAAACTCCTGTTCAGTGATAGTGAGCATTTAAAATTTTAAAGAAAGAATTAAACCAATCTGCAACTTAAAAATGCAAATTGTTTATTTCTTTTATTTCCTTGTTTGCTCTGTTTTTTGGCTTTGCTACTTGTCTGCTTCTATTTATCCAGCTAGATTAAATTAAAATGCCATTGTGTAAATTGGGTCATAAATTCTAACAGCTGATGTTTTCTGCCATAGAAAACTAAGTCCAAGTATACGCTCATGATTTTGGGTGTTTGTTCTATTGGGTTCCCTTGTTTTGTGGCTGCCTGTAAGGAGTCAAACCTCGAGGTTGTATCTAGTATACATACTTTGATAATAAATGCACTTTGAACTTTTTTGCTTTACCCTGCCAGTAAGCACAACAAGGAAAAGTATGCTGGTGCAATTTCACCCTATCGTTTGGAGCTAAGTTATGATTGTAAATAGTGCAGGATACCAAACTGAGGTCAAAATGCCTAGTATTTCCACTATTTCACCACAGCTTTTTAGTAAAAATGCAGGTATGTAATGTACCTTTTTATTAATCATATTTATTTGGGTGACTGGTTGCAGCCTGTTCATCTTATTTTTTTCTCTTTTGCTTGCCTTTTAATTAATTAAATGCTGATCTCGTTTTCTTATTTGCTTTGACTGATGTCCAAATAATCATTAGCAGCAACTAACTATGGTTGATCTTTGATTACTTTTTATTCCTGTTTAAAGCTAATTAACACCCAACTGAACTTCAAACAATGGCAACTGGCAGGTGATTAAATAACTTGTTTTACTATAGAGTTGCTGAGGCAATATATATGTTTATTTAATATTTTCATCTCAGCTTGCATTATTTACAATGCAGTGCTTGCATGTTTAAAGTAGCAGTGATTTTTGAGCTGGACTCCAGTTATATTTAAGTTTCCCTGTAATAAATAGAACAACATTAATTTATCCTATGTTCTTTCTTGGATAATGAAAAGGAGATGCTCTTCAGAAAACTAAAAATCTGCCAATCAGGATCAAGTTTAATATCACCGGTATGTCATGAAGTTTGTTGTCTTTGCGGCAGCAGTACAATGCAATACACAATAATAGAAAAAAACTGAATTACATTAAGAATATATATATATATAATAGTTAAATTAAATAAGTCGTGCAAAAATAGAAATAATGAAATAGTGAGGTAGTGTTCATGGGTTTAATGTTCATTCAGAAATCAGATGGCAGAAGGGAAGAAGCTGTTCCTTAATCATTGAGTGTGTGCCTTCAAGCTTCTGTATCTCCTTCCTGGTGGTAGCAATGAGAACAAGGCCTAACCTGGGTGATAGGGATCCTTAATGAAGGATACTGCCTTTTTTATGCATCTCTCCTTGAAGGTGTCTTGGATACTACGGAGGCTAGTGCCCATGATGAAGCAAACTAAGGTTACAACTCTCTGCAGGTTACTTTGATCCCGTGCAATAACCCCCCTCCCAATATCAGACAGTGATGCAGCCAGTTAGAATGCTGTCCACTGTACATCTGTAGAAATTTGCAAGTGTCTTTGGTGACATACCAAATCTCCTCAAACTCCTAATGAAATATGGCTGCTATTGTGCCACCTTTGTAGCTGCATCGATATGTTGTGCCCAGGTTAGGTCCTCAGAGGTACTGACACCTAGGAACTTGAAATTGCTCACTCTTTCCACTTCTGATCCTTCTGTGAGGTCTGGTGTGTGTTCTGTCATCTTACCCTTTCTGAAGTCCACATTCAGTTCTTTAGTCTGACTGGCATTGAGTGTAAGGTTGTTGCTGTAACACCATTCGTCTACTCTTCTGTACATCCTCTTGTCACCATCTGAAATTTTGCCAACAATAGTTGTATAAGTAGCAAATTTATAGATGGCATTTGAGCTGTGCCTAGCCACACAGTCATGGGTGTACTGAAAGTAGAACAGTGGGCTAAGCACATCCCTGAGGTGCACTAGGGTTGATCATCAGCGAGGTGGAAATAATCCGATCCTCACAGATTGTGGTCTTCTGGTTAGAAAGTCGAGGATCCAGTTGTAGAGGGAGGTGCATTAGGGAGGTACAATTGTGCTTGAAGGACTGTTGCACGGTCATCATGGCATAAACATAGCTCCAGGATACCACCCCTGAAACAGCCGTCCAGCTAGAGGGTTTCATCTCTTTTCAGGTTGACAGAAATCCTGCGATCTCTGGCAAGACCCTTGGAGGAGGTCTGTGTAACTACATTAATAAGAACTGGTGTGTGAACTGGCTTTGGTAGTGATGATGCACTGTTTGCCTATAGTATTGTTTTTAAATATGAAGTACTGTCCCTTCTCTTTGCCGAAGTAGTTCACTGTTTCTGTGATTGTGACTGTATACAATTCCCCCCTCTCCCTGCTAAAGCTGAGGAAGTGCTGCATGAGCACAATCAGTGGCTTGCAAACCAGACACCTGAATGGATTCTTTATTGTTGCTGGAGACTTCAACCATGCTAACTTGCAATCAGTCCTGCCTAAAATCTGACAGCAACAAGGGAGGACCCGAGTTCTTTGGGCACAGAGCTTGGACAAAGTGATGCAACAGTCTTTTAACACAGTAAATCAGCAATTTGTTTTGTTAAGTCTCCCCCCTTACAGTGAAATGGGGACATCTCTTTTTCCCTTATTATGTCGAATTACTGGGTGAATGAGTAGTCTTTGGGATACTGCAAGTCTGTGTCTTATTTATGCTTTGCTGCATGCTTGAGTGCTCGGTGGGAGGTGCCGATACAGTGGGGAGAGGGGGTCATTGCTTTGCTGCTGCTTATGAATGGGAGGGGGGAGTTGGGGTTCTAACTTTTAATTAAAATTCATTCTTTGGGGCATTCTTTTTTCGTGGACGTTTGTGAAGAAAATGAATTTCAGGATGTATATTGTATACATTTCTCTGACATTAAATGTACCTATTGAAACCTATTGCTAAGCACTGGCGAACCCCAGAGCTGCATGCTCAGCCAGCTGCTGTTTATGCTGCTAATGCATGACTGCACTGCTAGATCCAGTTCAAACCAAGTTCACTGATGGCCTCATCAACAACAATGAGATGGAGTACAGGGAGGAAGTAGTCAGGCTGGTAGAATAATGAAGCACAACAATTTGAGTCTCAGCGTGGACAAGTCCAAAGAGATGATTGTGGACTTCAGGAAGGTACAGGCTGACCACTGCTCACTGCACATAAACAGCTCCTCTGTGGAGAGAGTTAGGAGCGCCAAGTTTCTGGGAGTGCACATAAGGGAAGATCTCACCTGGTCCCTCAACACTACGTCTTTGGTCAAGAAAGCACAGCAGCATCTCCACTTCCTGAGGAGGTTCAGGCAAGAGAAGATCCGTTCCTCACATTCTAACCAGTTTTTGCAGGAGCAGTATTGGGTGTGTCCTGACCAGCTGCATCACTCTGTGGAATGGAATTTCAGCTTCCCTGGTAGCAATTCCCTACAAAAGGTTGCAAGGACTGCTGAAAGGATCATTGGAGTCTCTCATCCACCCATCAGACATATTTATCAGGAACCTTAGTATGTAGGGCCCTTAGCATTGTCAATGATCCCTACCATCGAGCAAGAGGTACCATAGCATTAGGACAAGGACTGTTAGGATGGGAAACAGCTTCTTTCCCAGGCTATGAAACTACCGAACTCCCTGCACAAACTCAAGTCTCATCGTATATTAAGCACCAGTAGCGTCATACTGTTTACTTTTTAACTTGTGTCATAAATGCACCTTATTTGTCTCCGGAGGAGCGTTGTTACATTTGGCAGTATAAATGTGTACAGTGGGATGACAGTAAACTTGTAGATGCTGCCTGGCCTGGTGTATGAGTTCCTCCAGAATTTTGTGTACGTTGCTCTGTATCAAGAATCTCTTGTGTTTACATTCTACAGATGCTAGAAATCTTGAGCAACATACACAAAATGCCAGAGGAACTCAGCGAGTTAAGCACATGTATAGAACGAAATAAACAGTTGACCTTTCAGCCCAAAACCCTTCATCAGGATTACTTATGATACTGTATTATTTAAAACAAAACTACTAATTTTTCTGGCATAAAGCTGTGGAGTTCTTCAGTTCAGGATCATTAAGTTCTTCCTCTGGACGTAGTGTTGAGTCCAGGAGAAGTTCAGATCTACTGGATATCGTATGCAGTGTTTTCCTGACTTCAACATTGCAATGCTCAGGTATGGAAGTTTGAAATGTGCAGTGTTCTTAACTGACATTTCTTTAGGGAATCACCGACTGCACTTCCATGTGAAAGGAATGCAGTATACTGGTACTACACTTCACTCTAGGGTATAACCTGTTTTATTTTATTTTGGAGACATAAAATTTCCATCATGTCACTGCTGCTTCTTGGAGGAGGAATCACTAACTTCACTCTGTGCATTACTGAGAAGCAATTGTTGATACTGAATATTTTGCCCCCCATAGTTTGATCAAGATTTCCACAGTTACAGCTGGGCAAAGTTTGTGTGCCAGTCATGAAGGGTCTCTGCCTGAGTTGTCGACTGTTTATTCATTTCTATAGATGCTGCCTGACCTGCTTAGTTCCTCCAGTATTTTGTGTGTATTACTCTGGATTTCCAACATCTGCAGAATCTCTTATGTTTATGACTAGGTACCTACACTATTTAGGCTTATTCATATACTGCATCTATCTGAAGTGCAGTTGTTGAGTCAGATACAAGGTGTTTGCTTTGTAAGGTTATTCTCTGGTCCTTTGGTCTGCTATAGGGCTAGGAGCTGGGTTCATCTGCAAAAGAGGATTCAGGAGATCATGAATCCATTGGGAATGGAAAGGTCTAGGCTTGTACACATTGTTTCTCTATTAGTTTCTGCATACCATGTAATGGAAGCAGAGGTAATGTTTGAAAGGCTTGGATATCATTTCAAAATTCCACTACCAGTTAGTTTGTTATGATGCAATGAGAACAAGAGGGAGTTGTGATATTCTGCTGCTCAGAAGAATACAACTGTGGTAGGATTATGAAGATAACATTTTTTTTACACCAGTTTGAGTTGGCAAGCCGCAAACACAAGAAATTTTGCAGATGCTCGAAATCCAGAGTAATACATACAAAATGCTGGAGAATCTCAGCAGGTCAGATGGCATCAATGGAAGGGAGTAAACAGCCGACGTTTCAGGTTGGAACCCTTCATTAGGACTGGAAATGAGAGGGGAGAAGCCAGAATAAGCAGGTGGGGGGAGGGGAAGGATTACAAACTAGAAGGTGATAGGTGAAGCCAGGAGGATGGTGGGGGCAGGGGTGGGGGAGGATGGGTTGAAGTGAAATGCTGGGAGGCAATACACGGAAAAAGCAGAGTTGAAGGAATCCGAGAGGAGAGTAGACCATGGGAGAAAGGGAGAAAGGGAATGAGGAGGGGCACCATGGGGAGCCAGTAGGCAAGTAGAGAGAAGAGGTAAGAACGGAGCCAGAGTGGGGAATGGAAGAAGAGGGAGAGGTAAAAAGCTACCAGAGGTTGGAGAAATCAATATTCATGCCATCAGGTTAGAGGCTACCCAGACAGAATGTGAGATGTTTCTCCTCCAACCCGAGAGTGGCCCCATCAATCCTTCGATTCCCTCTTCTTTGACCCTTTGCCTTCTCCCCCTTTTGCCTCCAGCTTCTCACTTCAGCTGCCCTCCTCCACCCACCTGGCTTCACCTATCACCTTCTAGCTTATACTTCTTCCCCTCCCCCACCTTATCCTGGCTTCTTCCCCCTTCCATTTTAGTCCTGATGAAGGATCTCAAGCTGAAACATCAAGTGTTTGATTGTGTCTCCGTTTTGAGGCAGTCTTAAGGTGGTGACAGTAAACATTAGTCATTAAATGGTAGATTTTCAATCTCTCATTGCTACAGTTGGAAGTTCCCACCTGCTGCAAAAGGGCAACAATCTTACCAGTGCCCATGAAGAACAGGGTGAGCTGCCTTAATGACTATCGCCCAGTAGCACTCACATCTACAGTGCTAAAGTGCTTTGAGAGGTTGGTTATGGCTAGAATTAACTCCTGCATCATCGAGGACCTGGACCCACTGCAACTTGCCTATCACCACAATAGGTCTACAGCGGATGTGATCCCATTGGCTGTTCATGCGACCTTGAATTATCTGGACCATACTAATACTTATGTTAGGCTGCGGATTATTGACTACAGTTCAATGTTTAACATAATCATTCCTACAGGTCTGATCAAAAAGCTCCAAAACCTGGGCCTCTGTACCTCCCTCTACAACTGGATCATCAACTTCCTCACCAGAAGGCCACAGTCTGTGTGGATCAGAAATAACATCTCCACCTCATTGATGATCAACGCTGGTGCACCTCAGGGATGTGTACTTAGCCCACTGCTCTTACTCTCTCTACATCCATGATTGTGTGGCTAGGCACAGCTCAAATGCTATCTATAAATTCGCTGATGACACTATTGTTGGCAGAATTTCAGATGGTGATGAGAAGGCATACTGGAACGAGATATATCAGCTAGTTGAGTGGTGTCGCAGCAAAAACCTTGCACTCAGCATCAGTAAGACTAAAGAATTAATTGTGGACTTCAGAAAGGATAAGACGAGGGAGCATACACCAGTCCTAGTAAAGGGATCAAAAGTGGAAAAGGGCCCAACATATTGGCACAGTTACAAAGATGGTATGACAGTGACTATATTTCATTAGGTGTTTGAAGAGGTTTTGCGTGTCACTGTGGTGAGCATTCTAACTGACTGCAGCACCGTCTGGTAGGGGGGGTCACTGCACAGGATCAAAAAAGCTGCGGAGAGTTGTAAACTCAGTCAGCTCCATCCTGGCCACTAGCCTCCCCAGTATCCAGGACATCTTTAAGAGTAATGCCTCAAAAAGGGGGCGTCCATCATTAAGGACCCCCAATTCCCAGGACATGCCCTCTTCTCGTTGCTACCATCCGGGAGGAGGTACAGGAGCCTGAAGGTACACACAAGGTGTTTTAAGAACAGCTTCTCCCCTCTGCCATCAGATTTCTGAATAGAAATTGAACCCATCAATCTATCTTAGTCCTTTTTTCACCTTTTGCACTCTTTATTTGAATTGAATTGAATTGACTTTATTTCTTACATCTTTCACATACATGAGGAGTAAAAATCTTTACGTTACATCTCCATCTAAATGTGCAATGTGCAATTTATAGTAATTTATAATAAATAGTATGTACATAGGACTATCAATATAACATAGAAATACAGTTGTGTCAGCATAAATTAAGCAATCTGATGGCCTGGTGGAAGAAGCTGTCCCAGAGCCTGTTGGTCCTGGCTTTAAGCTGTGGTACCATTTCCTGGACAGTAGCAGCTGGAAAAGTTTGTGGTTGGGGTGACTCGGGTCCCCATGATCTTTCGGGTCCTTTTTACACACCTGTCTTTGTAAATGCCCTGAATAGTGGGAAATTTACATCTATAGATGTGCCGGATTGTCAGCACCACTCTCTGCAGAGTCCTGCAATTGAGGGAAGTACAGTTCCCATACCAGGCAGTGATGCAGCCAGTCAGGTGCTCTTAATCATGCCCCTGTAGAAAGTTCTTAGGATTTGGGAGCCTGTACCAAGCTTCTTCAACAGTCTGAGGTGAAAGAGGCGCTGCTGTGCCTTTTTTTTTACCACACAGCTGGTATGTACAGACCATGTGAGATCGTCAGTGATGTTTATGCCAAGGAACTTAAAGCTGTTCCCCCTCTCAGCCCCAGATCTATTGATGTTAATAGAGGCTAGCCAGTCTCCATTCCTCCTGTAGTCCACAACTAGCTTCTTTGTTTTTTGTGATATTGAGTGAGAGGTTTGTTATCTTGACACCACTGTGTCAGGGTGATGACTTTTTTATATATATCAGATGTAAGTTTACCTTTAATTCTGTGGAATGATCTTGGCTCTGATTTCAAGGCAGCATCATTGTCATAGATAAATTTCAGCAAATGATATGGTGGTGGGAATGATATTCATGATTATTAAACAAAAGCTGTGCTAGTGCAAGAACACTACTCTTTTGAAAACTTCTGTTTTTGGCATGCATGTTGGCCTTTTCCCTGCTGGTGTTCAACATTATCCAGAGCAGCTGGAAAAGTTTGGCACCTTACACCATTATGCATAATAGCAGCATCAGTTCATTTTACCCAACAATATGATCAGCTGAGGAAAGGTCTTGAAAAATAGCCCATGTTAAGTTAATGGTGAACACCAGCCCTCATGATAATAACAAGAATGTTCACACCTGCTCCTTTGGGTTCTGAAGCCTCCCTGTTGGGAGAGTGAATGGTCGATCGTGGGGCTGATTCTTAGAAGGATTAACTTCTCCAGAAACTTAATTTTGCAGAACAGAGCAAGAATCTGTATCTCAAAGGTGTGTGTAATAACTTCACTGGTTTTAGCTTGGTTATAACAATTGACTAATCCCAAATTTTAGGGATATAAGAAGAAGCTTTGTTTTGTCAATGTTTGTGATGCTAAATGATGTACATTGTATGACTGTCAGCAGTCCTAGAGTTACAGTATTTCTTGTACGTTAGAAGTCTAGAAGTCTGGGAGTGTGTTTAATATCAGCTATTTTAGCTGGAAATAAATAAACACTGAGGACAGCTTAGAGATGCAAACTGTTTTATTTTGAAGTAGTATTGTCATTTGAAGAATAGACATCTGTACTGAACTGTCTTTAATGTTGGAAGTACCAGTAGTTAATACTTAATACTTCACAAACCATCTGTTCCAGTCATCTATTATGGCATTGATCTTTAGGTTTATGAAATCGTCCCTAAAAACAATTTTAATAAACTGAGCAACACACACAAAATGCTAGAGGAACTCAGCAGGCCAGGCAGCATCTATGGACAAGAGTACAGTCAACATTTCGGGCTGAGACCCTTCAGCAGGACTTTTGTTTGTGATTGGATTTCTCTTGTTTGTGATTTGATAAACTGACACCTTTTGATTTTCATTAGTTTCATATGCCGACATTTCTGGGTCATTTCATTAACCCATTTTATATTTACTCTAGTCTCCTTGAAATCATTAAAAATGAAAGATTGCTTTTTATTTACTTTTATTACAGCAATTGCATCACATATATTGACTGCAAGAGTACTTTAACATTGAAAGCCACTGCCTGACAAAATTTTAATACAAAAATATAATACTATGAAGTTTGTATATACCAAAACGTGCAGATGAACATATAATGTGCAAAACCCAAAATTCTTCCTAGGTATATCTTCTACATATATTTTAATTTTTAAACCTGTGCTTCCAGAGTATGCGTTTCTTATATTTCACAGCCCTACATTTAGTAAACAGTTCTTCATAACTTAATTCCATTGTGATCTTGCAATGGGATTATGCACCAAGTTCTGGGTTGTTCCTGAAATAGACTATCTTTTGTTTCCACAATACTTAAATTTCTTTAAGCCCCACCTCCTTTGACCTTCTAGTTGGTGAGGAAATATAGTAATTTAAAACTTTTAGTGCTTGATACCAATGATGTGGTTATTACATCACTTTGAGCTAAGTACTTAGTACATGAAAATACTGAATTGAAAGCAATGTTTCAAATGTCCAAATTTCTTCATAAAAGACCAGTTCTTTCCTTAAATCCCAAATCTAATTGACTTTCATGATTACCCTTTGCACCTGACCACGGATTTTAGTAATTTCTGTACATGAGCATCCAAGCCTTCACTGCTCTATAGTTTTTCTTTTAATTTGGAAACTATTCTGATTTAGCTTGAATTCCATCTGCAATAATTTTGTCCAATCAATTACTCTGTTTGAAAATCCTAATAACTTCCTGCTCATATCTACATAATTTTCTGAAGTATTGAATGATTAGAATTAAGCATAGTGCTTTAAACGGGGAAAAAACCATGATTGGTGGATACTAGAAAATGGAGATTTATAGACATTAAGAGAAAATCCAAGGTCACAAGGCACTGTAGCGATATAGGTAATGATACATAAGAGTGCCAAAGAAAGAGACAGAGCTTAATATCAAAAAAGCACACTTGAATAGGTTCAATAGGTACATTTAATGTCAGAGAAATGTATACAATAAACATCCTGAAATTCTTTTTTCAGGTAGCACAAAGGAAAATGATGAAAACACATTCTTCATAAATAGATAGGAAAAATACTGACACAAAAAGAAGAAAATGATAACCAAGGTTGGAAACTACGTATTTAATATTCTTGGTGATTTATAAACACAAAATGGAGAATGGGAAGGGAAGCTTTTTAATCATTTGAGTTTTAAACTGATAGAAGTATTGTTGTTAGAATAGATTTTGGGTTGGAAGATAAGAGAACAGAAATGGTATTAGTGGAGTTAAGGTAAAAGGGATTAGTGAAAAATGTTTGGATCTCCATCACAATACTTTTTATTTTGAAATATAATGAATCATAAATAAGAACTGCTTATAAGAAGGTAATTATTGAAGACTTTATTCTTCATATGGGCTGGCCAAATCAAGTTGAGAAAACAATTTACAAAACAAATTGATCAAAACCATTAACAACATTTTCCCTCATCTTATCATGCAATCAATAATTTATAATAACATAATTTGGAATCTTCTTTGAAGGAATCCTATAGGGAATAATATCCATAATATAAAATAAAATTTTAAATTGTGTTCACAATTAACGAAGTCCAAAACTAGATACTAAACCTCCGTGGTTCATTATGTCAGTGTGAAAGACTAAATTATAAGTGATAATGGTTAATTAACATTGGCATTTAAAGAAATACTTAATGGCTCTGCTGAAAAAATTATTATGCATGTCCAACAAAAAAAGATTAAGGACAATATTGTTGTTCAAGTATACTGTTACTAAAAAGACTGGTAAGATTAATTACAGGGGAAGAACTTAAGAGGCCAACAAAGGATGATGCATGAATTATTAAAGAATGACAAAATAGAATATGGAAGAATGCTGGCAAACATAGACAGTGATAACATTCACAAAAGGGGGAAGAAAATAGTAAACATAGTTCTCTCATAAGAAAACACATATTGGGGACAGAAAATGTCAAACAAAATCATAATTTGTATTAATCTTCATGGTAGAAGACATCAAATAATAGAAATAGAGGAAATACAAATGCTTAATAGGTGTAAAAATTATAATTAATAAAGAAATAAATTACTAATAGAATTAATGGAAATGAGACTTGACAAGTACCTCAGGCTGATGGCCTATATTCTGGGAATTTAAAGGAGGTAGTTACATTGGATATGATCTTTCACAATACTCTAGAATCTGCAATGATGCAGATGTAGAAGTTAATAAATATTACAACTTTGTTTCAGAAAGGAGGATAAGGGAAAACGGAACAATAAGGTAGTTATCCTGATGTGAGTTGGCAAAAATTCTGAAACCCATAGTTGAAAAACTGGTTATAGGACCTAGGAAAATTGTATTAGGACTAGACAGAGTTTATATGATTTTATAATAGGGATATTATTGGCCAAATGTAATAGTTTCTTGATGATGTAACCAGAAAGCTAGGTGAAGAACAACAAGTATACATAATTTAATTATTTTTAAGGCATTTGATACGGCATCACTCCAAAGATTATTTCAGAAAATGTGAATACATTTGAATGTATATATATAATGTGAAGAAATTAGCAACTGCTGATGTTGGAATCTAGAGAAATTTTTTGGGTTGAGATCCTTCGTCTGGTCTGGATCAAAGCTCAAAGTAAATTTATTATCGAAATACATGTATGTCACTATATACTACCCTGAGATTCATTTTTTTGTATTAGGTAGATACAATGAAACAATGAAAAAAAACTACACACAAAGGAAGACCCAAAACCTAAAGCTGCTGTACCTCCTTCCTGAAGGCAGCAGTGAGAAGAGAACATAGATGCTGCTTTCCTGAGGCAGCACTCCTTGTAGATGTGCTCAATGGTGCAAGAGAGCTTTACCTGTGATGGATTGGGCTGTTCAAGAGTGTCGGCCTTAATGCAACCACTCAGAGTTGTTTAAGGGACAAGCATGATGCAGAGTAGAAATATTTTTTGGTTCCCTATCTATTGTTACTGGTGTACCTATGTGCAAACTTCTGCTAGTTACAATTCAGAACATATGACCTAAAATTTTCAAGAGAATGGCCATGAGCATATCAATATTCAAAAGTGGAAATCTGACAACAGCTTCTGGAGTGCACAAATTCACTATTAAGCATAGAAATTCATTAACTGTGAAAAATCCAATACATTCCACAGAACAACCCCGACAGTGGGAGGAAACTGGAGTACATGAGGAAAAACCCACATGTCCCACTGGGAGAACGTACAGACTCCTTGCAGAGAACACCAGGATTGTACTCTGAACTGTGACTGAGCTGCAATATCCCTGAACTCTGAGTTGTAATATCATCACTCTAACTGCTATGCTACAGTGACATCCAAACTATAGCTCACTCTTATTAAGTGATCTTTAATTTAGTTTTTAATAATGATCTGATTGATAATTACGACTTAAGGCTCAAGGAGGCCTAAAAGTAAACTGACTTTGTGGGTATGGAATCTTATTGATTCAATTAATTTAAAATTCAATTTATTTCAGTTTTATTTTAGTCTTATACTTGCATCTCAATCTTTATTTTGTGTTTTGTAAAATGTTTAATAAGTTCAGAATTAGTATATTTTACCACTTTATTTGTCACCTTAGTATAGTTAGGTGCCCTGTGGGCTCGAATATTCAGGTCTGTCTTTCATTTCACACATGACTGCTCTCACCTCATCCTGCCAGGGATAGGGTTACTCTTGTCCTCACCTACCACCCCACCAGCTTCCGCATCCAGCCCACAATTCTCTGCAACTTCCACCATCTCCAGTGGGATCCCACGACCAAGCACATCTTTCCCTCCCACCACTTTCTACTTTCCGCAAGGATCGCTCCCTACGTAACTCTTTTGTCCATTCGTCCCTCCCCACTGATCTCCCTCCTGGCACTTATCTTTGCAATCAGAACAAGTGCTACACCTGCCCTTACACCACCTCCCTCACTACCATCGAGGGCCCCAAATAGTCCTTCCAGGTGAGACAACACTTCACTTGTGAGACTGTTGGGTTATATACAGTGTCCGGTGCTCCTGGTGTGGCTTCCTGTCTATCGGTGAAACCCAATGTAGATTGGTAGACTGCTTCACCGAGCATCTACACTCCGCTGTCAGAAAAAGCAGATCTGCTAGTGGCCACCCATTTTAATTCTACCTCTCATTCCCATTCCGATATGTCTATACATGGCCTTCTCCACTGTCATGATGAGGCCACATTTAGGTTGGAGGAGCAACACCTTATATTCTAACTGGGTAGCATCCAACCTGATGGCATGAACGTTGGTTTCTCGAACTTACGGTAATCCCCCCCACTTCACCATTCCCCTTCCCCTTTTCCCTCTCTCACCGTATCTCCTTGCCTGCCAATCACCTCCTTCTGGTGCTCCTCCCCCACTTTTCTTTTTTCCACGGCCTTCTGTCCTCCTCTATCTGACTCCCTCTTCTCCAGCCTACTCCTTCACCAATCAACTTCCCATCTCTTTACTTCATCACCCCTCTTTCAGGTTTCACCTATCTCCTTGTGTTCCTCTCTTCCCTACCCCCACCTTTTAAATCTACTCCTCAGCTTTTTTTCTCCAGTCCTGCTAAAGGGACTTGGCCCAAAACGTCAACTGTACTCTTTTTCTATTGAACGCAAACACGAGGAAATCTGCAGAAGCTGGAAATTCAAGCAACACACACAAAATGCTGGTGGAACGCAGCAGGCCAGACAGCATCCATAGGAAGAAGCACAGTCGATGCCAGGATGAAGGATCTCAGCCCGAAACATCAACTGTGCTTCTTCCTTCTTCCTATGGATGCTGTCTGACCTGCTGCGTTCCACCAGCATTTTGTGTGTGTTGCTTCTTTTTCCATAGATACTGCTGACCTGCTGAGTTCCTCCAGCATTTTGTGTGTGTTGCTTGGATTTCCAACATCTGCAGATTTTCTCTCGATCAGGACTGGTTAGTCTTTGATTTGAAATGTTAACTCTGGTTCTCCTCACAAAGGTGCAGCTTGGCCTGCTATTTGGAGCATTTTCTGTTTTTATTTTAGGTTTCCAGTATCTGAAATTCTTTTTATTTGCCAAGGAGTATTTACTCTGTAAATATCAGTGTAATTCTTCAATGATTATGCGCAACTTTTCATGAGAGTGCTTGATTGTGTTTGCAGCTGTGTTGACATTTAATAGAATAGTTAATTATGTTTTGTACAACTTAAAATAAAGCTATGAATCCAACCAACAATTCTTCTTTCAAAATTCACTGTTAAGGAAAAGTTGTAACCTGACACCTGTTTGTTCATTTTTTAAATAGGTTGTGTTCTGAAAGTACGAAAGACAATGATTAGAGAACTGGCCTGGTCAAACTGAGCAAATGCTGGAAAATGCAGATTACCAGGTTATTATTTGCATTATTTCAGCTGTACACATTTTAACTTCATCATAGAATCCAGTGCAGTATTTGTGCTCAGTGATAGTCATGTATATATCACAATAGCACATCGTCTTTGCTGACGCCAAACTTGGACCTTAATCTTTCAAATTGCATTTACCAATTTTTGGACTATTTATAATTTGAAATTATTGAACTAGGTGCTGTGTTTCAACAACTGTAAAGCCCACAATTAAAAGAGGAAGTGTAGTTCATTAAATTTCTATTTAGCTTCATTAGAACTTTGTAGGAGGCCAAGAACAGAGTGGTAAGAATGGAATTGGGCTGAAGAATGAAGTGACAGCATTGTATTCTGAAATGAGACAATCTGGAAAGCAATTGTCAATCCCTGTTAATCTCTACTGTAAAAGTACCAATTGTAGAAAAAAATTGGAAGAATAAAATGTAAATTTCTATTACATCTGTAAGAAGTGCCTGGGTCTCTTGTGGTAAGAAGGGAAGAAAATATAGGGCAGATGTAATATCTTTTGAGCTTTCAGGGGAATGTTTTTGCAAAAGATGAGCATTATTGTGAGTGATTTTAAGTGAAAAATTAGAAAGGATGTCCATTAGTATGCTGAGAAGGAGGGGAGTGAAAATTGTATCTGATGATGAGATGGTAGAAATTATAACTGATTTTTATTCCTTTAACACAAATGATAATTGTTGACAAGGCAAAGCTTTATTGGTCAGCCCTAAATGTGCTTTAAAAAGTCATAATGAACTGACTTCTTGAACCATTGCAGTCTTTCTGATGAAGGTAGGGCTGTTCATTTATGAATACTGGGAATTGGTGCCTGTAGGCCAACATGTGTGTTGTGGGGACTTTGCAGGAGATTACTTTATGGTTACCCTAAGTATCATTGTAGTGCTTTACTGTTTGGAAGTTATTGATGAGGTAGCTTTAGCAAGCAACCACACTGCATTTTGTAGGTAGACGACATCCATAAAGCACTTCTGGTGAAGGGTTACTGGATAAAGTGCTAGTAAAGTGGGTTGCACATCCTGGTGGATTTGATTTCTGAGTGTCGTGGAGCCTGTTTCATCACATTCCTCATTGGTGCCTTATGGATACTGAAGAAGCTTTGTGGATTTAGGAAGAAAGTCACTTGTCACTGGTCATATAGCTTGTATTCTCCTGTTGCCATGGTACTGGTAGAGTGGGTGATTTGACTCTGATATGTGTTGATTGTTGCTGGGCATGATTGATACTACCTGCTTATCAAAAAGGAAGGAAATTGCCTTTTAAACTCATGAGAGAGCATAGGCCATCAACTTTTTGCTGTTGATGTTTCTGTAGCAGGTAATTTCTTTTTTATGAGGTCAAGTTGCTAGCTCAACGCTCAACCCAGCACGGATGGAAAGTGTGCCTGGGGAGCCGGCTGGTAGTGGCGGCGCCAGAGGTTTTTTCTTGCTGGTACTACGGAGGGGCTGAATTATTCAGTGATGGTGCTGAGGGATGTACTGTATGGTAATATGTATTCGCAAGGCCAGACGCGAGGCGTTAAAAAGTCAGTTTCAAGCATTATGTGCCTACTATAAATACCACTGTTGATTCACAAGCAACAGCAATTGATAGATCTAATATAGAAGTGAACTGTTACAGTGTCAACGGCATTGGAGACAACCTGGGCTACACGGAGCATAAACAAAAAAAGCAAACAGAGCATCCGAGCAACAGCAGACAACGTGAGTCACGCACCAATCCCGCAATCAGCGTCAAATGCGTGCTTTTCAACTGAAAAACACAACACGAACCCACTGCTATTTGCATTACATAGACAGCAATGCCAAAAGGTATACCGTTATTAAAGTCAAATAAGGCAAACAACAGATGCAAGACTTTACCAGGAGTTGGACAAATCGTACTCTGACCATGCAATACCTCAATTAATTCGGCTATTGAATTTAAACAAAAATAAACAGAATCTACTTGGAAGTCTAAGCAAAACCAGTAGGCTTAATAGCAGTAAATGTAATATTTTAGGATTTGCAGGAAACATAAGGACTATGGGGTATCCACCACAAAATAATGACAATAATCGGCATTAGTGCCCAAATTTTTAAAAAATCACTGCACTCACCATTGATGTTTTCAGAGAAGCACAATCCGTCTGTTGTTGTGATTGGTGGTGAAAGCATCAATGATTTTCTAGATGTCAAGTGCCTTGGTCCTCTGGCTGTTTATGGCCAACAGAGCCAAGTTGCTGTACTGAGCATCACAGCTGCTATTCCTTAGGTAGTTTTTGACGCCTCTGAGGCAAGAGAAACTCCATTTGCATGAGGCAGATGTAACAGGCAGAGTGCATCACGGTAGGGTCTCATTAGAGCTAGAAATTCCACTGTGTCATTCACTGTCTGTCCTTGCTTTTGTTTCCAGCAGATGCCAAACCTGATGTAGCTCTGCAGTCAGGTTCACTTCAGTCACTCCATAGTATTGGGCCATTGGCCAAAGACAATTCTTGTCTAGGAAGAACTTGTGTTTGGGACTCAATGCTGAGACTCCAGTCAGAACACTCCCAGTCTCAACTGAGAACCATCTTTTCATTTCAGTCAGAAGTCTGTCTATAACTGGATAGAAACAGTGGTTGCGAAGGTCATCAGAGGATGTGACAGGTGTGCGTTCAGTCTGGGCCTCAACAACAGAATCATGTGGGCAGCAGGGTGGCTGGGCCTGTCTCCTTTCATGTCGTCTGCTCTGTAAACCGGCCTTGATGCACAGGTCCCTAGCTCTTGTCTGAAGTTCACTCCATGATTCCTCTCCCCATTTTGCTGAGAGTGCATCAATAACAGACTGAGCCAAGTCCACAGCGGATGAAATTTCCAAACTGGGAGATTTTAGCTGGTCTGACATGAACTTGGTGACTCGGAATAAATCCTCAGACAGAGTGAGAAGTAAAGCAAACTGCTCGTCAGTCAGTCCATTTACAGCTCTGGCCTCCATTTTCCTCCGTGCATTTGGTTAACCCATAGTATCCTGTAGTGCAGCTAGAATGGCAGGGAGTGATTTCCTTATAGCCCACAAAGCTGTATACTGCCATGCCCAGCGTGTATCTGACAATTTCTTCAACTCCACAGGCTGTGCAGTTGATTCCAGTTCTCTCTGTTTCTTCATGAAAAGATCGTGGGCCACAGAGTTTGAAAAGAAGTTGTAAAGCAGCCGCACAGTTTCAAAAAACTCACCCGCTTGTGGTACATTGCTCACAACATCCACTAACACAAGGTTAAGTCTATGAGCATGGCAGTGTATATATAATGCCTGTGGGACCTCTTTCCTGAACCTCTCTTGTACCCTGTTATTGCACCCAGAGATCACTGCCACCCCATCATAACACTGACCTATACACGCGTTCTTATCAATAACACACTGGGCAAGTGTCTGTTCAATGCTTTTAAGAAGCGACTCTGCGTCCAACCTTTCTGCTGGAGTGAAGAGCAAGAATTCTTCAAGCACTGTTTCGTTACTCAAATACCACACCACCACTGATATTTGCTCCTTTTTACTCAAGTCTTACGTGCTCACCTTTAGACTCAGAAGAGCATTCTTATTTGTACAAATATCATGTTTTCTTGCTGTAGAGGAAAGTGTTTAAATAAGAATAGTAAAAGCCCTAGTAATCATAAAAGATCCCAAAACAGCACTTGGTTTAGCGGGGTAAATCCATCAGTTGAGTGTTACTAAGAAAATTTTCTTAACGATACTCAGAATCAGATCAGGATCAGGATCAGAATCAGGTTTATTATCACCAGTATGTGTCATGAAATTTGTTAACTCCTTCGGAAACTTAAAGCTTTACTATATTTAAGTTACTATATGAATACATGTTTTGGTGTGTTTGACTAAAGAACAATAAAGAAAGCCAAATATCAGTGTTTTTTTTCCTCTGAATATCACTAGAAAACCTTCCAATGAAAAAGGTTGCTGGTCAAGATTTAATATTATGTAATCATGGTTTGTTGGAAAAGAAACGCCTGTGATCCTTAATCGCCTTAATCTACACTTGGGATCTCAGGCAAGTTGGCAAATAGGATCCAAACTGGCTTGATAAAAGAAGATAGAGGATGTTGGTAGAGGGTTGCTTTTCTGATTGACGTCTGTGACCAGTGGTGTACCATAGGCATCCATGCTGTTTGATTGTTATGTGACTGGTGATTTTACCGTGAATGTAGGTATGATTGGTAAATTCACTATCATGTGAAACCTGATAGTGCTGATTATATTTGAAGTCTTGGCTACAGGATGACATTGATAAGTTGGTTAGATGGGCACAGTAGACGCAGATGAAATTTAATCTTGATAAGTAGGAGGTTATGCATTTGGAGGACAAATTGGCTTAGACACACATGATGAATGATAGGGATTCTGGATATATTGAGGAACAGAGGGACCTTGGTGACAAGTTCAAGGAATCCTGAGGTTGGTAGCACAAGATAAGCATTTAAGAAGGCATGAGGGATACCTGCTAAGGCATGGAATATAAAAACAAAGATGATACAATCACATGGATTATTGGTAGGCAACAGCAACAGCTGGAGTA
Organism: Mobula birostris; assembly: GCF_030028105.1. Classification (NCBI taxonomy): domain Eukaryota; kingdom Metazoa; phylum Chordata; class Chondrichthyes; order Myliobatiformes; family Myliobatidae; genus Mobula; species Mobula birostris. Next base: position 157,964,657 of record NC_092370.1, read on the forward strand.
CTGTAAGCAGTTCTATAATGGATGAGATTGCACTGGAGAGTGTGCAAAGATGATTCATTGGGATTGAATGTTTCAGTTATGAGGAGAGACCTGATAAACTGGTGTTGTTTTCTTTGAAATGGAGGAAGATGAAAGAGATCTGATTCAGATATACAAAATTATGAAGGAGTGTAGAGATCAAGAAAATTTTCCCCAGAACACAGGTATCTACAACCAAAGGGCATAGATTTAAGGCAAGGGGTAGGGGAGCTTAGAAGGGGGGGGCAGCATTTTTTTCACCCAGACAGTGGAATGCACCATCTAAACGGATGGTGGAGGCAGAAACCCTCATAACTTTTTAAAAAGTGTCTAAATGAGCACATAAATCACATGGCATAGAAGGCAATGAAAGAGTGAAATAGGTACTCACTCGTGAGTCCCATTCTTCGTGTTCAGTTCTTCATAATATTACAAATTATTACAGGTGAATTATTATCATAATATTACAAGTGCAGAGGAGTTATAAGAAAGGCATAATCCAAGACCATTAAAAAATGAATCGGCCTCAAAGTGGTTTGTAAGTTCCTTCCCACTGCCAGCGAATAAGTGACATTGTGTTGCTATTTATTTCCATATTTCATAAGTGTTGAAAGAAGCTATTTCATCTATTCAGATCTATGCCAGCTCAGAACGATCCCATTCCTCACTACGTTTCCCTGGAACTTATTCTCCCTCAAATCTCATCAGCTCTCCTAGATTCTACCAGGCACCCACACACTTGGGAAAATGTAGAATGCCCAGTTAACTTATGAACTCATACATCTTTGGGGGATGTGGGAGGAAGCAAAAGTAGCTGGAGAAAATCCACACATTCACAGGGAGAACATACAAAGATCACACGTACAGCACTGGAGGTCAGGATTGAATCTGGGAGGCAGCACCTTTGTATCTACTCAGCAAAATTATTATATCTAAATTATTTTCACATTTTCCTTCTAAGCTCCAGTCTATTTTGTTAAGGAGGAGGTAACTAAAGAAGATGGACTATCTCTCTGTTTCAGTGTATTCTCCTTGTAATTCGGACAATTTTGTTTGAAAAATTTCCCCATAATGGCACGGGCTTTCATTCTTGCAATAAATCCTTAGACTAGATGGTGACTAGATTTCAAGGGATTATGCTTTCACACTGGTTGGAAGATGGTGGAGGGGAAGGGAGGATGGTAGGATTGGGAAGAATGCCTTATTGAGACTCAACATTTAAAGTGGGTATCCTGGAGATGTTGAGTTGCCTCAAAGTATGGGTAATTTCAACAGGAACTACTTAAAGATCTGTTGTTCAGGTGACCCTTAAATCATCCCTTATGGAATAATGTTACCAGATCTAGGCTTGTCTCTTTAGTAAGGAAATTAAAGCATTAGTAGGGTGCTGAGAATGTTGATTGTACATTACTAAGCACGTGGGACTTCTGTTAACCATATAACAATTACAGCACGGAAACAGGCCATCTCGGCCCTTCTAGTCCGTGCCGAGATGGGCTGTTTATGGCCTGTTTCTGTTACATGGCAAATCTAGAGCTTTCTTCTTTGAATATAATTTTAGGGTGCATTTAATGACAGTGCACAAAATTATGAACAAGCATAAGAGGAAATAATATTTTCCAGTGGCAGAAAAGTTGTTAGCTGGAGGAACCAGTTTAGACAGTGGATAAAGGAACAAAAAACAAGACAAGTTTAGTCACTCATTGAATTATAATCTGGAAAGCACTGTCTGAGGTTGTAGCAGAAGTCCATCAGTAATAATTTTTAAAAGGGGAACATTTCAAAGTTACGTGGTAAGTGCAGGAAGTTCACATTAATGGGATCATTCTTTCAATGATGCTTCTGTGAATGTAGGCTCAGGATTTTAAAGTTGTCTGCCACAAATATTGTAATGAAAGTACTGTGACAGCTTTCTCTCTAAGTAAATTAGAAAGTATTTGGGTCTTTAAAATAATTCATTGAGCATAAAGCTGGACCTTACACTATTACTGCTGCACTCTCAGTGAGTGGTTGCTTCCTTCTTGGAACAAAGTGCCCATTTCTGAAGATTTTTCCCAAAATTGTATTGGCTTTAACCTCCAAATACTGAGTCTTTCATCCAGGATTAAGTTTGCAAGTTAGGTTAGTTTATGACATACTTCTACAGTTGAGATATGGTAAGAAAATGATTGAAACCTCGATTTTTTTCTGCCTAGTAACTAAATAGAGTGTTGAGTCAGTTTAAAGCCTAACTGCAGTACATGATAAAGCAACATCTGGAGATGTTTATTCAGATGGTGCTATGAAAAGATTGATTTCAGTCCTTTGGATCAATTACCATTTTCAGTAGTAAAACGTGGGATAAGTTAGTACTTGTGCCTAACCAATTTTGTAAGTTGACGGAAACCTTTATATATCCTTGTAACTTTTCTATTTGCTTTTAGTATTGTTCATATGAATCTAAACAGGCAATAGTTTTACTGGCTCTATGTATATGAATTAAGGAATGCATAATACAGAGACTGTTGACACACTGCAATTATTGATACAGATACTTATTCCTAAAGAATCTGCTGCTGTGTGTGATAAATGAAGTGACAGAGCTTGCTGTGTTCTCCTAATTGTTCCCATTTGATTGCAAGGTGTGAAAGGATTTCTGCTCCAGACTGATAGGCTAGAAGGATTCAATTATTGTCATTTAGATGTTAAATGTCTTGTCTGTTTGAACAATGAAATGAAGTCATTTTTCATTCTTCATGCAGAATCAATGAACCTTATTCCATGAACACCATCTCTATTATGATTTCATTTCAGGTTAGTTCGGTGGGTACATCCAGCGTTTCTGATTGCAGCTTATTAGTTCCATTTACCCAATTATGTATTTTGAGTTTGGAGAAAAATTGTATGTTAATACTTGTGAACTTTTATCTTTTTACGTAGATAGCAATAATGATTAATAGTCTAATCATTATTGTCAAATAACAGAAGATTAAAACTAATCTTTAATCTCAAACTGGTTATCACACACAAACTGCTGGAGGAACTCAGCAGTCTAGGCAGCATCTAGGAAAAGAGTACAGTCAATGTTTCGGGCCGAAACCCTTCAGCAGGACTGGAGAAAAACTGGTTAATGTGACTCGCTCTGAATTATTAATTAGAATTTTCTGACTTTAATTTGTAGGTTCTTCAGTCGTAAGTCAGCTGCTTGCCTTACCCATACTTAATTAGAAAGCTTGACAAGATACAGGTTCTGTGGCTCAGTAATAAATTGTATGAAATGCAGAGTTATGCTGATTAAAAAGACTTCCTAAATAAAATAAAATTTCTCTACTGCTCTAAATTCTGTATATAATCCTCACCCATCTGATGGTTCACCTTTACTAAGTGCATATGGACTGATAATCATCATCGAAAAAAAAACAGATCTTAGGGATATACTGAGCATTTCAACTCTGTCCTATATAGATTACCTACAATAAGTTATGAAGCAATAGATTGCATGCCACAACTTTTAACAAACCTTGCTCTTGCAGATCCCCACAAAAAGCAGAAATCTAAAAGTCTGTGTCACATTTATCATGTGGAAAAGTTCCAGGAACAAATGCTATACCAACAGAAGTCTTCAATTAGAGTCCCACTGTTGATTGAAAAACTGACAGAGCTACTACAGGTGCTATGGAGCAAAAGGACAAACAGTCCAGGATTTCAAGAACACCTCAATTACACAACCATTCAAGTGTACAAGTAGCTGTCAAGTCTAAGTTGATCACAAAGTAATCTCTTTTCTCTCAGCTGCTGGTAAAAACATTGCTAAATAGAATGACTACTCATCTTGAGAAGCCCATTTCCTGAAAGATAATGTGATTTTGTGAGAGCCTATTGAAGATTGTGGCAAAATATGTTTGCCTGGGAAATTTCATCACAAGTCTGACAACTCCGTGGCAGTGTGATGACAAGAGTAATGGATGATCGAGAGTCTTCAGATCCATTCCCAGTCATCAGTAGTGTGAAACAGGCTGTGTGTATCCCCCACAATGTACAGATAAAGATATAAAGATTAATATGATGTTCTCTACAATGCTGCTTAATGCCTAACTAGATAAAGAAAATGGAATCAGTCTTCAAAGTTACCTGTAGGATTGGTGGTGTCCTTTTTAACTAAAGAAACTCTCAGCCAAAACCAAAGTATGAGAAATCCTTTTTAAAGGACTTCATTGCCAATGACTGGGTACTCAAAGTAAGCTGAAAAATTGAGAAAACTTGGACAAATTTGTCCGTATCTGTGGCAACTTTGGCCTCATAATTAGCACAAAGAAAACAGAAATTATGCACTAACCTGTACAAAACATCCTATACACAGAACCAGACATTTGTGAATGGACAAAGGTTCTCAGTAGGGGATAAGTGTATGTAGCTTGACCACGCTCTTTCAAGATCAGTTTATGATGATAATGATGAAGTTAACAACAGGATAGCGAATGCGAGCTCTGCTTTTTAAGACTGAGAAATAGGAGCAAAGAGGAATCAGCTGAAACCAAGCTGAAGATGTATCGTGCTATTGTCATACCTATTATCAAGCACGATGGACACAGGAGAGACAATGGATGTTGTTTACTTGGATTTTCAGAAGGCCTTTGACAAGCTGCTGCATATGAGGCTGCATAACAAGATAAGAGCCCGTGATATGGATAAAAGATAGGGTGATGGGCAGGAGGCTAAGAGTGGGAATAAAGGGGGCCTATTCTGGTTGGTTGCCTGTGACTAGTGGTGTTGGGACCACTACTTTAACATTATGTGTCAACAATTTGGACGATGGAATTGAGGGATTTGTGGCCAAGTTTGCATATAATTCAAAGATAGGTGGAAGGGTGGGTAGAGTTGATGAAGTAGGGAGTCTGCGGAAGGACTTGGACAGTTTGGGAGAATGGGCAAAGAAGTGGCAGATGGGATATAGTGAAGGGAAGTTTATGGTGATGCACTTTGGTAGAAGGATTAAAGGTGTATACTATTTTCTAAATGGAGAGAAGATTCAAAAATCAGAGTTACAAAGAGATTTGGAAGTCGGTGAGCCGGATTCCCTAAAGGTTAGCTTGCAAATTGAGTGAGAAAGAAGGTAAATGCAATCTTAGCATTCATTTTGAGTGGTCTAGAATACAAGAGCAAGGTTGTGATGCTGAGGTTTTTATAAGGCATTGATCAGACCATATTTGGAGCAGTTTTGGGCCTCTTATCGAAGAAAACATGTGCTGGCTTTGGGAAGCATCCAGAGGAGTTTCACAAGAATGATTCAGGGAATGAAAGGGTTAATATATGAGGAGCATTTGATGGCTGTAGACTTGTAATTGCTAGAGTTGGAGGGGGAATCTCACTGAAACCTATCAGGTACTGAAAGTTAAAGGTAAGTCCCTTAACAGTGTTGATGAGTAGCAGAATCTTGGGGTTCAAGTTCGTAGCTCCATGAAAGAGGCTAGTCAGGTTGACTGGGTGGCTAAGAAGGCACATGGCTTCTTATACTTGGCTATATATTTATATAATCACCTGTTTGTGTGTTAGTAAATTATAATGTAGCTAGTGTATTTTTCTGGTAGTGTCACACCATTAAACCCGACTGTCTCATTAGTTTCTCCTTATCAATGGAATGTCTGGTATCTGTCTGAGTTAGTTTTTAGTATCAGATAACCACAATTTCTTTGTTCTTTCTTTCCTCTCTTGCTTCGTTGTCTCTCCCTACAGTAGAATGAGTTGGTTATTGCTATTTCTAAGTTATAAACACATAACAAAATGGACATAGCCATAATTTTTATGCCCCATTCTTGACTTCCAAAGAACCTTCTGATCAAAACATCTCCAGATCCAACACCATTAAAGAAAAGTTACATGTTCACAGTTATATGGGTATTTAATGTCAATGTGGTGTGACTTTCTTTAAAAAGCATCCATTTTAAGCTGAATTGTACACACAAGACAAATTATGCTTAAAGAGTGCGCACATTAACTGACACATTATATTAATAGCACATAATAACTTGTATCTCTTGATCAAATCTCTTCTAGAGTGATGACCACCCGATAACTTTGTGGCCCTACAATGCTGGCATTTTGTTCATTGCACAAATTGATCATTCTAAGGGTGGCTATGCTTTTAGGGGATGGGTGATGGGTGCAAGCTCTGGAGTGTTTTCCTAAACTTCCTTGCTTTTTTTTCATCGTAATCTTAATTTGTTAACCAAGCTTTCAAAGACCAAGTTTGTTTGGTAAATTTCAGTGAAATGCAATTATGTTGCTTAACTATGTTAAGGGCACTCTACAATTGCTAATTTTTATTCCTCCCAGAGTAATACTGATTACATTTTCTTTTTAATTTTGACCAAGGCAATGTTTGTTTCAGTATTAGTAATGTGAAAGAACCTTGGTGGCACAATAAGAGTTTAAGTAAAACATTCTTGAAAATGGATAATAAATTTGTTTTGACCCAGTGTAACAAATTTGATGAGCAGCTAGATTAACTTTGTGGAAGGGAAGAATACTGCTCCCTCTCATGTTTGCTTAGTTTCCCTCGTACCAATTCTGGTTATGTTCTGATACTAACTTCGAAGCTCTGCAGAACTGACTAATTCATGCCTTTCTTCGTCTGGAAAAGGATATAGTCTGTGTTGATCTCTTGACAATGGTGGTGTGTCAATAATTGAAAACTCAGCTCTATAGGAAACATCCCCGGTCACCACTTTGTCTTCCAATCACTGGAGAAGCCAAGTATTTGGCAGTCTTGGCAAAATGTATTGCTCAGACAAGAAGTTTCTTTAACAATATGTCAGTGGCTTCACTGAATGGAAAATTTAACATGTGATGTCTTGGAATGCACTTTGGCTCCTGACATAGGTTTTAGAATTCACTTGACCAAAATCATCATATTAACTGTGTCTGCACAAGCAACATTGCCAAAGTAACTTTGTCAAAGTGATAGCTGATGGCTTAATAATTAGGAACAATTCATTGGAGAGGTGTTTTTCTCTTTGCTTCTGAATTCTTCCAACAAAATTAAGTTGTGACAGTTTAGGGAGTGGCCAACTGGCATAAAGCCCTGTGCTCACTTGTTTTAATCAAATCCTTGGATATTACTAATTAATAATTGATTTGTATCTTAAATTTTGTATTATAGCCATTCTAGAAGGGTGGGGGAAGAAATTGTGTTACAGTATGGTGACCCAGTTCATGATGCTCTACTGCACAACATTTTCAGATTGGAGGAATTTGTTTGATTTGTTTTCCAAGCTTACGGTACACAATCACTATAATCTAACTTTTTTTTTACTATTCCTTGTATCTCCCCAGTGTAATTTATACTTATTCATAAGTTGTAGAAAACTTTAACACCATAATATATAATGTAATACAATACTTAAGCTTATCCACATATAATTTGAAGCTTTATTATATTAGAATAGAAAAAGCATGGAGCCCTTTATCATTAACTAGGCAGAAATTGCACTGTACCAGTAATATTCATACCTCACCCTAAGGATTTGAACTGGCAGAGGAGACAAGTGACTCATTAAAAGTTCTGATAACATCTCAGGTTTCCAGCATGATTCTGACTTCAAATTACAGGAGAGACACATGGTGCTAAATCTGGAATGGAGTCAATGAGCAGTGTGGCCAAACAGGGAAAATGGTTTCTTTTCTTGAAGGTCTTTGGGGAGCTCAGGAGCAACAATTTTTTCAGGGAAGCTGGATACAGTATGAGATTACTTAGAGCACTCCATAAAAAAAATCTATAAATTCCCTGACATCTCCATTCCTTAACAATGAATGATAAGTAGCAGACATGTTGAAGGATAATATAGTTTACTTTCTGTTTGTTTCTTGAGTGCATTGTCGAAGCATAAAACTTTCCCATTTTTACTATGGGAAATGTTGAGCACATGATTTGCTCACATCAGCGACTGACTTGTGCAAGACTCCAGCTAGTATTGATTTATCTATAAATTCCCAGTCATTTGAAAGAACATGATTACTTACAGGCACTAAAATACTCATTATAGAAATAGCTGTCTGTCTTGCCCACCAATCGATAATGAATTCCATTAAAACCATTGGATATCAATGTTAGGAGTTCTATGCCATTCTTTTTACCAGCACTGACAAAACATAAATTCTATCTCCTACTGTCTTTATAGAGACTGTGTCTGAGAATAATGTTCAGGAACAATGTAATGATCATTGGCTCTATAATTATACAATACCTTGAGATGTGGCTCCAAGAAGGAGAAAGTCTAGACCATAAACTGACAAGAAAAGTATACACAATTAACATAGATTAGGCAGTAGCTGTGTAGAGTGAGAACAATTTATCAATTTGGGCTTTCATCAGATCTAGTGAAAGTTGAAAAAAATGTTTAAATTTCCGAGAGGGAAGTGCTGTGGAGAGAACCAGAGCAATGCTTTTGATAGGATGGGGCTTATCTCTTGTTCTCTATCCTATTACATATTCGGCCAGAAGTGCTGAATAGATTATCCATCTTGGCTTCCTTCTGAGATTCCCCAACATCACAGAAGACAGTCTGTAGCCAATTCAATTCATTCCCCTGATATCAGAAAAATATTGAGAACACTAGGTACTGCAGAGGCTACAACATCAGATAACATCCCATCTATTACGCTGAAAATCTGTGCTGCAGAATACTCTGTGGTTCTAGTCAAGTTACTCTAAGGTAACATCTACTGAAATTCCTCATGTATAGTACGTTACTTTCACAAAAGCCGGACAAATCTAACCTACCTAACTACAGCAGAATCTGTCTACCCTTAGAGACCAGTAAAATAATGAAGGAAGTTTTCAATATTGGCTTCAGGTGACTCTTAATAATTTACTCTCATATAATCTCTTCGGTATTTGCCAGGACCACTCTTCTCCAGGTCTCATTAGAGCCTTAATTCAAATGGGGACCATAGAGCTGAATTTCAGAGGTGAGGTGAAGTGACTTCCTTATGACAATAGACAATAGGTGCAGGAGTATGCCATTCGGCCCTTCGAGCCAGCATCGCCATTCACTGTGATCATGGCTGATCATCCACAGTCAGTACCCCGTACCTGCCTTCTTCCCATATCCCTTGACTTCACTATCTTTAAGAGCTCTATCCAACTCTTTCTTGAAAGCTTCCAGAGAATTGGCCTCCACTGCCTTCTGAGGCAGAGCATTCCACAGATCCACAACTCTCTGAGTGAAAAAGTTTTTCCTCAACTCTATTCTAAATGGCCTACCCCTTATTCTTAAACTGTGGCCTCTGGTTCTGGACTCCCCAAACATCAGGAACATGTTTCCAATCCCTTAATAATCTTACATGTTTCAATCCGATCCCCTCTCATCCTTCTAAATTCCAGTGTATACAACCCCAGTCGCTCCAATCTTTCAACATTTGACAGTCCTGCCATCCCGGGAATTAACCTCGTGAACCTACGCTGCACTCCCTCAATAGCAAGAATGTCCTTCCTCAAATTTGGAGACCAAAACTGCACACTATACTCCAGGTGTGGTCTCACCAGGGCCCTGTACAACTGCAGAAGGACTTCTTTGCTCCTATACTCAACTCTCCTTGTTATGAAGGCCAATATGCCATTAGCTTTCTTCACTGCCTGCTGTACCTGCATGCTTACTTTCAGTGACTGATGAACAAGGACACCTAGATCTCATTGTACTTACCCCTTTCCTAACTTGACATCATTCAGATAGTAATCTGCCTTCCTGTTCTTGCCACCAAAGTGGATTACCTCACATTTATCCACATTAAACTGCATCTGCCATGCGTCTGCCTACTCACCCAACCTGTCCAAGTCACCCTGCATTCTCATAACATTCTCTTCACATTTCACACTGCCACTCAGCTTTGTGTCATCTGTAAATTTGCTAATGTTACTTTTAATTCCTTCATCTAAATCATTAATGTATATTGTAAATAGCTGCGGTCCCAGCACCGAGTCTTGTGGTACCCCACTAGTCACCGCCTGCCATTCCGAAAGGGACCCATTAATCCCTACTCTTTGTTTCCTGTCTGCCAACCAATTTTCTATCCATGTCAGTACCCTACCCCCAATACCATGCGTTCCAATTTTGCCCACTAATCTCCTATGTGGGACCTTATCAAAGGCTTTCTGAAAGTCTAGGTACACTACATCCACTGGCTCTCCCTTGTCCATTTTCATAGTTACATCCTCAAAAAATTCCAGAAGGTTAGTCAAGCATGATTTCCCCTTCATAAATCCATGCTGACTCTGACTGATCCTGTTACTGCTATCCAAATATGCCGCTATTTCATCTTTTATAATTGACATTAAGCTAGCATTTAACCACACGTGACATCAAGAAGAAAGCAGTCCAATAGTTGGAACAGTCTGTCACACAGAAGAATATGGTTATGTTTGCTAGCCACAGGATGCACCACTAAAGACGTTCCTCAAGGTAGTTTCCTAAGCTTAGCATCTCCAGTTACTTTGTCAAATGACCTTTCTTCCAATAAAAGGTCAGAAATGGGCATGTTTGTTAATAATACTTTCATGAGTTTATCTTTATCATGTTTGGACTTGAAGAGCAACTGTAGGCAATATTGAAGCATTGATAACTTCAGATGAATCCTTAGCATTTAGTTACACCCTAGTGGAAGGAACGTTGCTCCAAATCTTTGAACCACACAAGCCAATCAGTAATTGACAGAGAAAAGACCAACTTCAATAGTTGGAAATAGCCAATAGGATTTCCGTTCATTGAAATAAACAAACAGCTGCAATCAAAGACAACACCAAACAGTTTCTTTCCCTTTGAACTTTGTTTTTGCCTGTTCTGATACAAAGTTTCTTCATTTTCCAATGGGGAGACGACTTCAACACAGTGAGATGTCTGTCCATCTGTATGCCTACAGGCTTACCTATTTCTGGCTTCTGAATTATTAATTGCAAGTGATAGGCTGTATGTCCGTCACTGGGGAGTTACACCCAACAACGTATTCAGAATGGAGAAGAAAGAGTTACTTGTCTACTGCACTGGATGAAGTGGAAGTAGAAACTGAGCTGTGATGCTTATGGTGCCTGTGCATAGAGTTGGAAGCCCTTTGTTGTTGAAACCCCTGAGATCTTTTCCATGTGCTAAAATGGTAACTCAAGTTGCTGATATTCATTTTCTGATGTTTAGTTAAGTAGTAATTGATCCCTTTTTATTTTATTTTGGTCATATTTGAATGATCCACTTTTTACACATTTAAGGCAAATATGAAGAAGGAATATGTCCTCAAATATGTTTCTCACCTGGCCTGCCTAGATTTCCTCAGGAGGGAAATTCCCCCATCTCAATCATTAACCTCTCTCATTTTTTATATTTAAAATCTGATCTTGTTTACTTGATATTTGCAGATTTTTTTGAAAGTCCTGCCATTGTAATTACAGAAATGTCCAACTATTTTGCAGTCAATATCCATACATAGATTAAGTTTTGTGTTATGGTGAGATGTTACCCTCATGTATTAGAATTTTACTATGTTTTAACTGCTTTAATAAAGATTAGGTGTACATGGAAAAGAAGAAAAGTAGACTTTATATTCTTACTCCCAGATTGTGAAATTGTATCCAGTTTACCAGGCTTGGCATTGTGACTTGACCATTTTCTAAAAGGCAAAAATATCAGAGGTACTGATTAGAACTGTATGCCTCCACTGCCATGCAAAGTAATTGCTGTCTTTCAGAAAACTACTTAAGCAGACCAAATTTGACATCAATTAGTAGTGATATTTCTGACAGCTCTGGCACCGAGCCTGGCATTGTGGCTCAGAAAGGAAGTGGGGAGAAGAGGCAAGCTGTAGTGATAGGGGATTCATTGGTTAGGTGAACAGAAAAGAGGTTCTGTGGAAAAGAATGAGATTCATGGATGGTTTGTTGTCTCCCAGGTGCCAGAGACAGGGAGATCGCGTCCACAACATTCTTAAGTTGGAGGGTGAGCATCCAGAGGTCATGTTCCATGTCAGTACCAGTGACATGGGTAGAATGGGTGATAAGGTCCCCCAAAGTGAGTTCAGAAAGTTAGGTGCCAAGTTAAAGGACAGGGCCTCCAGGGTTGTGATCTTGGGATTGCTACCTGTGCTACATGCCAGTGAGGCCAGAAATAGGAAAATCATACAGGTTAACATGTGGCGAGCAAGTTGGGGTAGGAAGGAGGGCTTCAGATTTTTGGATCATTGAGCCCTCTTCCGGGGTAGATGGGACCTGTCCAGAAGAGACGGTCTATGCCTGAACTGGAGGGGGATTAATATCCTGGCAGGAAGGTTTGCAAGTGCTGCATGGGAGATTTTTAAACTAGAGTTGCGGGGATGGGAACCAGAGCACCAGAACAGATAGTGAAATGGTTGTGGAAAAAGATGTTGTTAGGCCTACATACAAGGTCAGAAATCAAAAGATTGAGCATGATGGGACTAATGTTCAAATCTGCATATATTTCAATGCAAGGAGGAAAGGAACAGCATGTGGAATTATAACATTGTAACATTTAGTGAGACTTGGTTACAGGAGGTGCAGGACTGGCAACTCAGTGTTCTAAGGATCAGTTGTTTTAGATGTGGTAAAGGGGGAGGGATGGCATTACTAGTCAGGGAAATTGTTGTGGCAGTGATCAGACAGGACAGACTGGAGAGCTTGTGTAGTAAGACTATATGGGTGGAACTGAGGACTACAAAAGGTATGACCACATAAATGGGATTGTATTATAGACCACCAAGATTCTGCGGGATTTGGAGGAGCAACTTTGTAGAGATATCGCAGACAGTTTTAAGAAACATTAAGTTGTTTTTAGCTTTCCACATATTGACTAGGACTCCCATACTATAAAGGGGTTTGATGGGAAAGACTTAGTCAGATGTGTTCAGGGAAGTTTCCTGAATCAATACATAGAAGTCCAAACTAGAGAATGTAATACTAGATCTCATATTAGGGAATGAGACTGGTAAGTGACAGAAGTTTATGGAGGGGAGCAATTTGCATCTAGTGATCACAATGCCATTAGTTTCAAAGTAAATATGGAAAAGGATAGGTCTGGTCCTTGGGTTGAGATTCTAAATTGGAGAAAGTCCAATTTTGATGGTATCTGAAAGGATCTGGCAAGTGTCGTTTCGTATAGGTTGTTTCTGGCAAAGGTGTACTTGGTAAATGGGAGGTCTTCAAAAGTCAAATTTTGTGAGTACAGAGTTTGTGTGTTCCTGTCAGAATAAAAAGGCAAGGACAGTGGGTTTATGGAACCTTGGTTTTTGAGAGATATTGAGGTTCTGGTTAAAAAAATGGAGGTGCATAGAAGGTATAAGCAGGCAGGAACAAATGAGATCTTCGGAGTAGCAGAAATGCAAGAGAGCACTTAAGAAGGAAATCAGGAGAGCTAAAAGAAGACATGAAGTTGCTCTAGCAGACAAGGTAAAGGAGAATTCTAAGGGCTTCTATAGATATATTAAGAACCAAAGGAATGCTTGCAATGCGATCTGGACCAGTTGGGAAAATGGGCTGAAAAACCGCAGATAGAAATTAATGCAAATGAAGCACATGGGGATTATAAAGAAACCAGAAAAGAACTAAAGAAGGGAATTAGAAAAGCCAGGAGGGGCCAAGAAAAGTCCTTGCAGGTAGGATTAAGGTGAATACCAAGGTATTCTATACATACATCAACAGTAGGAGGATAACTAGGGAGAGAGTAGGACCACTCAAGAATAAAGAGGGGAACATTTGTTTGGATGCAGGAGAATGTGAGTGAGACACTTAGTGAGTACTTTACTTCAGTATTTACCAAGGAAAAGGACATGGAGGACCAGGAGATCAATGTTGAGTATATAAATATGTTAGGGCATTTAGAGGTCAAGGAAAAGGAAGTGTTGGGCTTCCCAATGAGTATTAAGGTGGATGTCCCCAAGGCCAGATGGAATTTACCCCAGGTTATTGAAGGAGGCAAGAGATGAGATTGCTGGGGGCCTTGACCAGTAGCTTTGTGTCCTCTCTAGCCACAAGTGAGGTCCCAGAGGACTGGTGAGTAGCTAATGTTGTACCTCTATTTAAGAAGAGAACAAGATAATACTGGGAACTATAGACGATTGAGGTTCATGTCAGTTGTAGGGAATTATTGGAGAAAAATCTTAGGGATAGAATATATGAGAATTTGAAAAACCATGACCTAATTTGGGAGAGACAGCATGGCTTTGCGCAGGGCAGGTCATGTCTTACTAACTTGAATGAGTTTTTTGACAAGGTGGTGAGAGTGGGGCAGTAGATGTTATCGACATCGACTTTAGTAAGATGTTTGACAAAGTCCCTCATGGGAGGTTAATCCCGAAGATTAAGATGCATGGAATCCGTGGTGAATTAACTGTTTGGATTCAGAACTGGCTTGCATGTAGAAGACAGAGGGTAGTGATTGAAGGGACTTATTTGAGCTGGAGGTCTGTAATTAGTGGTGTTCCACAAGGATTTGGGCTGGGACCACTGCTGTTTGTGAAGTATGTAAATAACCTGGATGAGAATGTAGGTGGGTGAATTAGTAATTTTGCGGTTGATACCAAGATTGGTGGTCCTGGGCAAGACGTAAAACTGGATCCAGGCGCAAGAGTCCGCAAGGGCTATGAGGATGATGGAGTGCCTCTTAACTGTCGCTGGTATTCCCAGGTGTCTCTTGGACACAAACGAATGCAGCAAGGAAATAAGGCGAAGGCTAGCAATGGCACACACAGGTACTACCAAACTCTGGAACATCTGGAAAGATAGATCTGTGAGCACTGACACCAAGACACGCCTCCTCAAGAGTCTCGTCTGGCCGGTAACCCTATATCGCTGTGAAACATGGACCCTTAAAGCAGCTGATGAAAAGAAGTTGACAGCATTTGAGATGTGGACATACAGACGGATCCTCAGGGTATCATACATTGAAAGGAGATCCAACAATTTCATCCTAGAAAAGATTGGCAGGAAACCAATACTTCTGGAAACCATTATCCAAAGGAAACTTCGCTATTTTGGACACATCTCAAGAACTGATGACACACTGGAACGCACTGTGCTTGAAGGCAGAGTAGAAGGAAGCTGCTCCCGAGGCAGACAGAGGACAACCTGGATCAACAACATCAAGAAGTGGACCAGCCTCACCGCCAGAGATGCAAGAGGTTTGACTGCCGACAGATCGCAGTGGAAGAAAGTAGTCGCCGAGGCTCTGACAGAGTATGGCACATGATGATGATGATGACCAAGATTGGTGGAACTGTGGATAGTGTAGAAGACCGGCAAAGAATACAGCACGATCAGTTACAGATATGGGCAGAGAAAAATGGTAGATAGAGTTTAACCCAGATTAATGTGAGGTGTTGCACTCTGGTAGGGAAAATGCAAGGAGACAGTACACTGTTAAGGTCAAGACCCTTAACAGCGTTGCTAAGCAGAGAGATCTTGGGGTCCAGGTTCATAGCTCCATGAAAGTGGCTACACAGATTGATAGGGTGGTTAAGAAGGCTTATGGAATGTTTGCTTTTGTTAGTTGGGGCATTGAGCTCAAAAGTCAAGAGGTTATGTTGTAATTTTATAAACCTCTGGTTAGGCCACATCGGGAGTATTGCATACAAATCTGGTTGCTGCACTATAGGAAGGACGTTGAGTCTTTGGAGAGGGTGCAGAAGAGGTTTACCAGGATGCTGCCTGGTTTAGAGGGCATGTGCTATAATGAGAGGCTGGACAAACTTGGATTTGTCCAAGTTTCCATTCGTACTGCTCTCCACTCTCTCCTAACCTCACCATCAAACCCACAGATAAGGGGGGTACTGTAGTTGTCTGGTGAACTAATGTCTACCTTGCTGAAGCTAAGCGACAGCTATCAGACACCTCCTCTTACTTGCCTCTCAGACAGGACACCACTAAGGAGCACCACGCTATTGTCTCACACACCATCACCAACCTCATTAACTCTGGGGATCTCCCATCCACTGCCACCAACCTCGTAGTTCCCTCACCCGCACCTCCCATTTCTACCTCCTACCATAGATCCACAAACCTGCCTGTCCAGGTAGACACATTGTTTCTGCTCCACCAAACTTGTATATGCATACTTCAACTCAGTTTTATCCCCCTGGTTCAAACCCTTCCTACCTATACCTGTGATACTTCACACACTCTTGATCTTTTCAATGATCCTTTCAGTTTCCTGGCCCCAATCATCTTATTTCACTCTGGATATCCAGTCCCTATACACCTCTATTCCTCACCAGGAAGGCCTCAAAGCCCTCTGTTTCTTTCTGGACACCAGACCAGAACAGTTCCCCTCACCACCCTCCTCTGTTTGGTGGAATTAGTCCTCACTCTCAATAATTTCTCCTTCAGCTCCTCCAACTTTCTTTAAATAAAAGGTGTAGATCTTGGGCACTTGCATGGATCCTAGCTATGTCTGCCTTTTTAATGGCTACATGGAACAGTCTATGTTCCAAGCCTACACTGGTATCACCCCGCAATTTTTCCTGCACTACATCGACAACTACATTGGTGCTCTTTCCTACACCCATGCTAAGCTCATCAACTTCATCAACTTTGCCTCCTACTTCCACCCTGCCTTCAATTTTACCTAGTCCCTCCCCTTTCTTGATCTGTCTGTCTCTATTTCTGGAGACAGCTTATCTACTGATGTCTTTTATAAACTCGCTGACTCTCACAGCTACCTGGACTATACTCCTTCCCACCCTGTTACTTGTAAAACTGCCTACCACTTCTCTCAATTCCTTCGTCTCCACTGCATCTGCTCTCAGGATGAGGCTTTTCATTCCAGTACTAAGGAGATGTCCTCCTTCTTCAAAGAAAGGGGTTCCCTTCCTCCACCATCAACGCTGCCCTCAACTGAACCTCCTCCATTTCACATACGTCTGCCCTCACCCCATCCTCCTGGCACCCCACCATGGATAGGGCTCTTCTTGTCCTCACCAGCCACCCACCAACCTCCACATCCAGCACATAATTCCGCAATCTCCAATGGGATCCCGCCACCAAGCATGTTTCCCTCCACCCCCCATTTTCTGCTTTCTGCAGTGATTGCTCCCGACATGACTCACTTGTCCAATTGTCCCTCCCCTCTTGGCAGTTATTCTTGTGGAACAAGTGCTACACCTGTCCCTACACCTCCTTCCTCACTACTATTCAGATCCCAAACAGGCCTTCCAGGTGAGGGGACACTTCACCTGTGAGTCTGTTGGGTCATCTACTGTATCCGGTGCTCCCAGTGTGGCCTCCTGTCTATCAGTGAGACTTGACATAGATTTGGAGACCTCTTCGCTAAGCATCTATGCTCCATCCGCCAGAAAAAGTGGGATCTCCCAGTGGCCACCCATTTTAACTCTACTTCCCATTCCCATTCCGACATGACAGTCAATAGCCTCCTCTACTGTTGTGATGAGGCCACACTCAGGTAGCAGGAGGAACACCTTATATTCCTTATGGGAGGTCTCCAACCTGATGGCATGAACATTGATTTCTCAAACTTCCATTAATGACTCCTCCCCCCACCATTCTCCATTTCCATTTCGCTCCCTCACATTACCTCTTTATCTGCCCATCACCTCCCTCTGGTGTTCCTCCCCCTTCCCTTTCTTCCATGGCCTTCTGTCCCCTCTCCAGCCCCTTATCTCTTTCACCAGTCAACTTCCCAGCTCTTTACTTTACCCCTCCCGCTTTCACCTAACACCTTCTACCTTGTGTTTCTTCCTTGCCTCCTCCCATCTTCTTACTCCGACTTCTCATCTTTTTTTCTCCAGTTTTGATGAAGGGTATTGGTCCAAACCGTCAAATTTTTACTCTTTTCCATAGATGCTGCCTGGCCTGCTGAGTTCCTCCAGCATTTTGCGTGTGTTGTGCAAACTTGGATTGTTTTCTTTGGAGCAGTGGAGGCTGGAGGAGATCTGACAGAGATTATGAGAGGCATAAATAAAGTAGACAGGGAATATCTTTTTCCCAGGGTAGAAATGTCTAATACCAGAGAGCATGCATTTAAGGTGAGAGGGGTTAGGTCCAAAGGGGATATGAGGAGTAAGTTTTTTTTACTTGGAGAGTGGTGGATTCGTGGAATACATTGCCTGATATGGTGGTAAAGGCAAATACATTAGACGCTTTTAAGAGACATTTAGACAAGCACATGAATGTGAGGAAGATGGAAGGATATGGACAATGTGTAGGTAGGAGGGATTAGTTTTTTGGGGAGTGGTGTTGATTCATTTTGAGGCTGGTTTGGCATAAGAAGTACATGAACGGCATATGTCATTACACCACCATGTCATGAGTGAGTGCCTCACTAAGGTAGAACTAAGTAAACACATATCCCTGGACTCATGTGTTTTTCTTTTAATTAATTTCTGGAGTTATAACACGTAACACTTATCTATTTGAGCAAATATTTTCAAGAATTTCCTGGACTGAAAGATTAGTGAATGCAGAGTTTCCACACACTTGACAGCATTACATTGCATTTCATGTCCAAGTTAGGAATCAAGACTCGCTATGTTGCATTTGATTCCAACTACAAAAAGATAGGGCAGCAGGAGGTACAAGTTGATGTTAAAATGCTTCAATAACTCATTGCATTGTCTGATGACTGTTGGGGTTCTTTTACATTGCTCTCCTTCACTATTTGTCCTCTCTTCCTTTATTATGTGTAACTGTATTTGAGTTCCTATGCTTTACAAGATTTAATTTGACGCATATATGTGTAACTATTACATTTGTGTTGTCACACTGATTGTTTAGTCATCACAAGAATTTTAGACTTGTACTAGCACTAAGCCTGTGAATTATAAATCAGATGTCAAGCATTTGTGGAATAAGTTGATGTTATAGTTAACAATGGATAAGTAATCAAGTATAAATAAAGAATGTGAGTTTAAACTGTTTGAGAGTTTGGGTTTAACAGATTTGGTAATAGCCTTCAATGATAAATCTGTCATATGTTTATAATCTATTTTTCAGTCCACTCCTGCTTGAACATTTAGCGGCACTCCTGAGTGCCTAGCACATTAATTTAGTTAGAATGTCTTTCATCACCATCTCTGTAAAATTCTGTAGATTAAGTAATATATTTGAGAATGAAGAATAAGTATGCTGAAGGAAAGCAGTACTGTGTATGACAATGCCACATAAACAGAACTAATCACAATTCAGCCCAGGCACATGATCAGGAATTGAAATTGGACTGTTTTTGAAGAAGCAAGTTAGACACTTCTTTATACCTATAAGTGCACATATACACTTGCTCAAAGCTTAGTAATTATTGTCATCCTTTGGAGTTGCCCCTCCCCCACATTCCTAGTTGCTCTGAGTCATAAAAGAGGAAGGTTGTTCGATTTATATCAAACTCTAGAGCTTGTGCATACTGTATAATAAATTCTAGAGCAGGGAACTTGTGATTTATATTGGACTCTATCCTCCACTTCTTAAGGCACTATCTGAAGAAATGGCATTATCCCTCATGTCAATACATGCTTATGAACAGTAATAAAATTATATTGTCAAATTAATATCTCATTGCTGTTTGATTAACCTTGCAATGTGCAAAATTGTTGCTGCATTTTCCAATAGTACAACAGAAACAATAATACAAATATCATTGTCAGTGTTTTGTGATGTCCTGAGATTAGAAAAGGCACCATAAAAGTACAAGTTCTTTCTTTTAAAATAGTGTTCGGCTTTGTCCAGTTCTCATGAGTGGATATGGATTCACAATGCATTTGCATTATAAATACAGCAGCATTGGCATTGTTCCATTTCAGTGTGAATGGTTTTGCTGTCAAAATATCATTAATATAATAGCTAGTACTTTAGTGTAGGCGTGTTGCCATTCTCATTTCAAACAATTATAGTCAAATAGATTCTTTGAACCCTCAGTGTATTGTTTCATTCCTGTACTATAATTACATCTTTGATCAACACTAGTATTTGGGAGCGACACGGAGAAGCAAATTTTCAGCCAAATGATGGAAGAGGCTAGAACTATTGAGTACAGAAATTCAAATATTCTGATATATGCTAAGACAATGTCTTTAAAGAGTTAAAAGAAGAAAAACTTTTATTTAACACCCTTCAGGTCTCTTAAGAACATCTTAGAGTACTTTAACTTCACATCCAATTAAGTTTACTTGAGAAATAGTACTCTTGTAATGACAGAACTTCAACAGCTAATCTATGCACAATTATTTCCCTCGTGATAATGATCAGATAGCCTGAGTCGGGCTGATATTTTAACTACAACTTTAAGGAAAATACCACTATAGTACTGTCTTGTTGAACCAATCCTATTGGGCATTATGAAACTACTTGAAAAGGCATTAGATAACTTAACATCTTTTCCAAATGGTGATGTCCCTGATAATGCGGTGCTAACCTAACACACAAAAAATGCTGTAGGAACTCGGCAAGTATCATATATCAGGCAACATCCATGGGTAGCCACCAGGAGATCCTGGCTTTAGCAGCAGACATTTCAGTCTGACTTTCCATTCCCATTCTGTCATGTCTGTCCATGGCCTCTTCTTACTACTATGATGAGGCCAAACTCAGGTTGGAGGAGCAACACCTAATACAGTATTACATCTGAATAGCCTCCAACCTGATGGCATGAAAAGTGATTTTTCTTTCTTCCAGTAATTATTCCACTCTCCCCATTCTTTCTTTTTCCATTCCCTTTCTCTTTACTTCTTGCCCCTTCTCTTTTCACCTTCCCACTACCACCACCTGGTTCCCCTCCTCCTTCCCTTTCTTCCAATGTCCACTGCTCTCTCCTATTAAATTCCTTCTTCAGTCCTTCACCTCTTCCACCTATCCTGTCCCAGCTTCTTGCTTCATCACCCACACTCCCACTTGGTCTTACCTATCACACGCCAGCTTGCACTCCTTCCCTCCCCAACCTTCTTGTTCTGGCATCTGTCCCCTTACTTTCCAGTCCGGATGAAGGGTCTCAGTGCAAAGCGTTGAGTGTCTATTGCTTTCCATCATGCTGACTTACTTGCTGAGTTTGTTCAGCACTTCTTTTGTATTTTGCTCAAGATTTGCAGCATCTGCAGAATCTCCTGTGTTTATAGTGCTTACTCACTACTCTATGTGCTAGAGTAGAAGATTGTCCTTGGGATTTTGGAGGGGCATTGATTGCTGAACTCAAGCCAAGTACAGCCTACTCGGGGCAGAATATCTGGTGGAGATACTAGGTCAGTATATTTCTAGCTTAGTGAGGTCATGAAGGAGCTGGACATCAACATTGAATCCTGTGAGGAACTTGCAGCTGACCATACCAGGTGAAGAAGCACCCTGAAATTACAGCTTAAGTTAGACAAGAAAGAACTTCTGAAAATTTGAAGAAGGCAAATGGGCCCATGGAAAGGAACACAGCATCTTCAGTAGAGCTGAGACGACCTATAGATGCAATCTTTGCAACAGAGACTGCCACTTTCACTCTGGTTTTGTCAGCTACAAATGGTGCTGAACCAACAACATAGATAACTAGGACACAACATCCATGGTGGGTCTCGACCAACAGAGGGCCATACAAGTAAGGTAGGAAACAGTGCCTTGTCTAATGCTAGTGAATGAAGTGGGCAAGTTAATTATGTTGTAGTGGAGGAACTTTGGTGAAGTAAGGAGAACTTTGCCATTAGTTTCAGAATTTTAATAGAAAAGGGAAGGTTCTGTTGAAAAGACATATAAGCTTTAATCCGTTTCTCTCTTTCTTGATCCTGCCTGATGTTCTGAGTATTTCCAACATATTCTTCTTTTATTGCAGAAAAATCAGATGTTAAAAATGTAGCAGAGCTTATTTTAGGGACTAAATAAAGAATCTGGTCCAGCTGGATGGGATTCAAACACTGTCAGGAAAAAAAAAATAAGTGAACTATGGGAGGACTTCAAAGAGCAGTGAGAGTTCAGTTACCAACTAGATTTTCCCACGGGTGGTGGGGGGGAGGCAGAGGGGGTATGAAGTGAGGCATCTCCAAACCTAAAATTGTCTGGATATCTAATGGTGGAAAAATTAAAAGTTAAACATCACAATTATGTTAAATGTCAAGTATATTAAAGACATGGAAAATAATCTGGATATAAAAGTACAGAGAGAAAAAGGAAATAAGAGATAAAATAAATGTGAGAATATATCAATCAGTTACCTAAAGAGGAAAACAAAAATATTTCATTAATTTATAGAAAGAAGTAGTTTGAAGTCAATTAGAGACCAATAAGAGGACAACCTTGTGGTACTGAACTTGGCCGATATTCTAAATATTTATACAATAATCTGCCTTCACTAAAGAATACGCTGCAATGCCTTATAAAAGAAAACTTAGCAGAAAGCTGGAAAAAATGAAAATAGAATAGGAAGGTTTCTTAAAAGATATTGATAATGTTCAAAAAAAAGTAATTTCCCTCTCTGTTTGTGATGCATCCTAAGGAATAAAAGTGCCAAAACTCCTGCCACAATCTTCTAAATCTCAGATGTTCAATTGAAGCCAGTGAACTGAACAACCAATAATGTGTACATTTAAAATATGCAGATTAAGCTGTGCAGTTTAATGTCAGTGGCAGTAAAACTTTCAGAAGCAATAATCTGGACAATATTAATTGGTATGTGGTAAAATAAAAAGTTTAGTTAAAGTCTGAAAATCAAATAAAGAAAATGATGGAAACACCCAGCAAGCTAGACCATCATCATAGGAAGAAAACAAGAGTTACTTTTCTGGTTGGAAACTCTTCAGAACTGGGAAAAAAACGGCAATTAATTTCAAGTTGCAGAAATACTGAGGGAGGAGTGGATAGAACAAAGAGAACATCTCCGATAGACGGAGGTCAGGGTCACCGTTGTAAAAAGTTGCAGAAAATATGATTTAGTTAATAGATTAATGAAGACAATTATATGAACAACAGCAAAGAACTTGAACTCTGTGAAATACCCAACAGGTCTGTCCATCCGATTATGGATTGATGACCTTGAACATAACTCTTGCATGGACAGGCAGTGACAGAAGATTGTTAAATAATCCATGTTATGTGAAAAATATGAGGATAACTGTAATGTTATGTGAGGTGCACAATCAGATTTCCTTGGGTATTTAGATTCAGTGAATATATAAGTCTTTGAAATTTTTAGGACATTGGGCAAAGCTGCTGAAATGCTTTAAAGGTCCTCCACTTTATAAATAGAAGCGTGGAGTATAAAAGCAAGAGCAGTCTCCTCTACAGCTCACTTGCTAATGCTGGTTATCTAATATGGCTAAATCTGGCCATAATATTTTGTACAGTGATGTGTAACATAATGACTGGGGAGGGATGATTAACAAACTAAATCACTTCTGAGTGCCATGTATATGAAAACATGTTAACTTTATTTAATGAGATGGTGATACTTTCAATCACTTGCATAGACAAAAATTACAGGAATTTCTTAATATTTCTGTTCCCATTATTGCCAAATGTCAAACCACCAATAATAATTTCCTTATTTAAAATGCAGGGAATGATGATATGATTTTCTATTTGATAACACTGCTGACAGTAATGCTTTTAAAATTCAGTTCTCAACTATGTTTTGGCATCTTACTTACTGGGTGTTCTATCTAACACTACCAGAACACTAATTCCCATGCACCCATTAAGACAACAGGACATCAGTTCCTGAACTCTTTAACATTTGGCACCAGGTCCCACACTCCTTCTCAATCTAGGGTCTTGGTTGTCATGTTGCCTATAATACCCTTCAAGGCCACATTTCCTTGAGTTGCCTCGAGCATACTGATACCCCAGTTCCGGGGCTGTCTCTAAAACACCAGGTCTCTGGCTTCCATGCTTTCTTTCACACAGCAAGGCCCCTGCCAATGCTCCCTTTCACACACTGGGGTTCTGGTTTCAGTACTCCCTATGGAACGTTAGCCCAAGTTCCATGTCTGGTTCTGTTTCTTAAATTCCCTTTAAACTTATTGGTGCACAATTTCCCATAATTTCCTTAAAATAACTGGATACATTTTCTTATGGTACCATGAGTGTTGAAACAGTGCAGATAATTATATGTACGTTAAGTATTAATAAGAAAAAAAATGTAGCCTGTAAAGTTTGTTAGTCTTGCATCGCTAATATCCATATGTTCAGGATTGATGTAGTTCCGGCACTAAAATTATTTTTAGCCTTTGTTGGTCCAGTTGACAAAGTAACAATCTACAATTTCATGTAGTCTTGGACAGAATAGTTGCCATACAAAACTGTGATGTATCTGCATGGGATGTTTGCTATTCTGCACCTGTAAGAAATTGGGGGCTATTCCACAGGATCATAGTAAGCTGCGAAGTTGTAGAAGTAGTCAGCTCCACCATGGGTACTAGCCTTCGTAGTATCCAGGACATCTTCAAGGAACGGTGCCTCAAAAAGGCAGTTTGCATCATTAAGGACCCCCATTGCCCAGGATATACCCTCTTCTCATTGCTACCATCAGGAAGGAGGTACAAAAGCCTGAAGGAATACATTCAAAGATTCAAGAACAGCTTCTTCCTCTTTGCCATCCAATTTCTGAATAGACAATGAACCCATAAATACTACCTCACTAGTTTTTAAAATTTCTTATCTTTTTGCATTATTTGCTTAATTTAACTACTTAATAAATATATATTCAGATTCAGATTCTTTTCTGTTATTATGTATTGCATTGTACTGCTGCCACAAGTTAACACATTTCAGGATTTATGCAGCTGACTCTGATTCTGACATTGAAGTGGGTTGTCAAACTTAATAAAAAAAAAGTAAATCTACAGATGCTGGAAATCTAAGCAACACACACACACAACACTGGAGGAACTCAGCAGGCCAGGCAGCATCTGTGGAAAAAAGTACAGTCAATGTTTCGGGCCAAAACCCTTTAGAAGAACTGGAGAAATAAAGCTGAGGAGTAGATTTGAAAGGTGGGGGTAGGGGAGAGGAAAAACTCCAGGAGATAGGTGAAATGTGGAGGGGGAGGAATAAAGCAAAGAGCTGGGAAGTTGATGGGTGAAAGAGACAGAAGGCCATGGAAGAAAGAAGAAGAGACAGAGAGCGGGAGGAGCACCAGAAGAAGACGACGGGTGGACAAGGAGATAATATGAGAAAGGGACAAGAGGAGATGGGAAATGGTAAAGGGGGGAGGGGTGTGGAAGCATTACTGGAAGTCTGGAAGTTTGAGAAATCAATGTTCATGCCATCAGGTTGGAGGCTAACCAAACAGAATATAAGGTGTTGTTCCTCGAACCTAAGTGTGGCCTTATCCTGATAGCGGAGGTGGCCATGGATGGACATATGGGAATGGGAAGTGGAATTAAAATAGATGGCCACTGGGAAATCCTGCTTGTTCTGGCGGATGGAGCGTAGATGCTCAGCGAAGCAGTCTCCCAATCTACGTCGGATCTCACCAACGTACAAGAGGCCACCCCGGGAGCACCGAATGCAGTATATGACCCCAACGGACTCGCAGGCGAAATGTCACCTCACCTGGAAGGACTGTTTGGGGCCCTGAACAGTAGGGAGGGAGGAGGTGTAGGGGCAGGTGAAGCCCTTATTCTGCTTGCAAGGATAAGTGCCAGGAGGAACGAATGGACAAGGGATAGGGTTTTTCTTGTCATCCCCTACCACCCCACCAGGCTCCGTGTCCAGCACATAATTCTCCGAAACTTTTACCACCTCCAACTGGATCCCACCACCATACACATCTTTCCCTCTCCCCCCCACCCCCCCACCTTCTGCTTTCCGCATGGATCGCTCCCTATAGGGCTTAGTCCCTCCCCGCTGATCTCCCTCCTGGCACTTATCCTTGCCTGCACTTCACTGTTGGGATAAGGCCACACTTAGGTTGGAGGAACAACACCTTATATTCCATTTGGGTAGCCTCCAACCTGATGGCATGAACATCGATTTCTCAAATTTCCAGGCTTCCAGTAACACCTCCACAGCATTCCCCCCACCCCCCGCCTTCACCAATTCCTATCCCCTTGTCCCTCTCTCATGTTATCTCTTTGCCCGCCCATCACCTCCCTCTGGTGCTCCTCCTCCACCTTTCTTCTTTCTTCCATGGCCTCTGTCTCTTTCACCAATCAACTTCCCAGCTCTTTGCTTCATCTGTCCCCCTCCAAGTTTCACGTACCGCCTGGTGTTTCTCTCTCCCCTCTCCACACCTTTCAAATCTACTCCTCAGCAATTTTTCTCCAGTCCTGCTGAAGGGTTTCAGCCTGAAACATCAACTGTACTTTTTTCCATAGATGCTGCCTGACCTGCTTAGTTGCTCTAACATTTAGTGTGCTGTCAAACTTTATAATGGAGGAGCTGAACAGGTCAAAAAGGGAGAAGGTACTGACACATTTAGAGTCAAAACCCTGTATCAAGAATTCACATTAGAGCTATTGCTTTGTAGATATTTATTTTGTCATGGAGTTTTCATGTAAAAGGACTGATATCTGTCTTGTGGGAGGCTCCATGATGGATCAGAAAGGAAATTCTCAATTAGCAGCCTGTAACTCCTAGGCATGCATTGTGTACCAGTGCCTAAGGGAATATTGTAACAGAGCTGATGAGAATGATATCAGGATTGGAAGGAACATTTGAGAGGAAAGAAAGCAAAAAATTCTACAAGAAATAGAAACCAGATATTCATACTGGCATTGATCAAAGGATTTTAAATTAGACTAAATAAGGAGATACAGTATTCAGCGAAGAAAGAGTCAGTAACCAGAAAACACAATTTTAATTGGTAAAAGAATCAGAGGGATAATGATGGGAAAAGAAATAATGCGGTGACCTGCAATGTACCAGTAGCTTAGCAGCTTCTGTAAGGAGCTAAATTGTCTATGCTGCTGGTGTTTATTTTTATTTCAAGTCATAAGATATTCATTGAGCTGCTAATCTTCTGACTGTCTGCTGGATGGTGAGGCAGCCCCTCACAGGTGGTGACCTCTTTCAGTGATCCAGGCTCTGCTGAGACTTTACTATTGAAGCTGCACCACTAAGCAGCAGGAGGTTCCTAGCTGAGTAAGGCCTTGTGAAAGAATGGGTCTCATTCTGGTATTGCACATATATTGCCCACATGTTAGACGGCAATGTTGCTGGAAGCTTAGCCATCTCCCCTCGAAGCTAATACAAGGTGCCAAGTAATGAAACAAAAAAATACAGTATTATTCAGACCAAAGAAAAGTTCTGAGCATTTTTGCCTTATGTTAACACATCTGTTAGTATTGAGTGAAGTGACCAAGACAAAAGTGATGGGGATATCACACAGGCAGAAATTAAGGAAGAGTAAATAGCACAAGGCAATAACTGTAATAGTAAATAATGCTGATTTTGTCCAACAAAAAAGATGTTTCCTTAGGCACCTCACTGAATGAGCCTATCCTGCTAAGAGGTTCAGTCAATTTCTTTAAAGCTGGTATATTAGTAATATACCAGATGGTTGATGAAATGCTAAACCCAACTTGTTTAACTGAACTCGGGACATGGAATAAAGTTCTCCCAGGCTCCTGACTAGCATTCCTTCCTCAGGCTACACCAGAAAAATCAAATGAGCTGCATCTCATTAAGTTTACTTGATAGAACTTCTCCTATCAATGATGCATTCCGACATTCCACAGTTATTCCATGAATAAGAGAGAGCCTGAACTCCTAGAGTCAATTTAACCACCTCTAATGAATGAGATTGATACAGAAACTTACCTGTATTCCTCTGAGAGACAGGAGATTATTGTTTTTATTTACTGGGTACCTTTTAACAAACAGTTTTATAATGTCTGCTAGTAAATAAGCACACATTCCCTTTTGGCAGTCAA
The DNA here is from genome assembly GCF_030028105.1 of Mobula birostris. Lineage (NCBI taxonomy): Eukaryota > Metazoa > Chordata > Chondrichthyes > Myliobatiformes > Myliobatidae > Mobula > Mobula birostris. The sequence continues at coordinate 157,992,491 of NC_092370.1, forward strand.
AGTCACTTCTTTGGTCAGTTAAAGTACTGCGGCACTGCTTGCCTTTACTTTTTTAATTGTAGCTGTTTTTAAAAGCTATACCTAGAATTATTGGAGTATGAGATCTTAAGTGACCATAAGAAGCAATATCCAACTTTACAAATTATTTTTTGAGATTATTTCACATTATAATTGCGTGCTATTTACATGTACATTGACTATCCACATTCCTATATACCTGAACTTGCTTTGCTTAACACTACTGTAGTTAAAATTGTTCTTAAATATCACATGTCACTATCATTTGTTTCAAACATTTTTACATTTTTCGAGAGGCTTTGACGAGAAGGGGCAGAGGACAAGCTTGCTCGCAGTTAGTCTTTACAATGTCTCCTGAGACGGTGATGTGCCTCCCATGTGAGATGTGGCAGTCTTGGAGGAACGCCCCTCTCCTGCAGAGTCACATCTGCCAGAAGTGCATAGGGCTGGGCGATCTGGAAGCCCGTGTAAGGAATGTGGAGCAGCACCTGGATGACCGACTCATAAGGGAGAATGAGGCAGTCATAGATGAGAGCTACAGGGAGGTAGTCACACCTAAGCTGTCGGAAGCAGGTCGTTGGGTGACAGTCAGAGGGGGGAAAGCGAAGGTGAGCAGACAGGTAGTGCAGAGCACCCCTGTAGCCATTCTCCTGAATAATAAGTTTACCGTCCTGAATACTGTTGGTGGAGACGACTGACCAGGGGTGTGAGCCACGACGGCAGGGCCTCCAGCACTGAGTCTGACCCGGTGGTGCAGAAGCATGGGATGGAGAAGAGGAGAGCTGTTGTCATTGGAGACTCTATAGTCAGGGGAGCAGACAGGAAATTTTGTGGACATGAGAAGGACACCCGCATGGTTTGTTGCCTCCCGGGTGCCAGGTTCCGGGGTGTCTCTGACCGGGTGCACGAGATCCTGGTACGAGAGGGAAAGCAACCAGACGTCGTGATACATGTTGGTACCAACGACATAGGCAGGAAGAGGGATGAGGTCCTGAAGTGTGAGTTTCGGGAACTAGGCAGAAGGTTGAAGAACAGGACCTCAAGGGTGGCGTTCTCAGGATTGCTGCCGGTGCTACGTGACAGTGATGGTAAGAATTGGAGGAGATGGCAGTTGAATGCGTGGCTGAGGAGTTGGTGCAGGGAGCATGGTTTTGGATTTTTGGATCATTGGGATCTCTTCTGGGGAAGGTGGGACCTGTACAGATTGGATGGGTTGCACCTGAACTCGAGGGGGAGCAATATCCTTGCAGGTAGGTTCGCTGGCATGGTTCAGGAGGGTTTAAACTAATTTGCAAGGGGGATGGGACCCAGAGCGATAGAGCAGTGAAAGAAGTGAATGGAGTAAAGCCAGATCTAACATATAGTGAGGCTTTGAGGAAACAGAAGCAGAATAAATGGTGTAAAGACAGTAAGGTAGAAGGGCTGAAATGTGTGTAGGTCAATGCAAGAAGCATCAGGAACAAAGGTGATGAACTGAGAGCTTGGATACATACATGGAATTATGATGTAGTGGCCATTACAGAGACTTGGCTGGCACCAGGGCAGGAAAGGATTCTCAACATTCCTGGATTTCAGTGCTTTAAAAGGGATAGAGAGAGCGGAAAAAGGGGAGGAGGGGTGACATTACTGGTCAGGGATACTATTACAGCTACAGAAAGGGTGGGTAATGTAGCAGGATCCTCTTTTGAGTCAGTATGGGTGGAAGTCAGGAACAGGAAGAGAGCAGTTACTCTATTGGGGGTATTCTATACGCCCCCTGGTAGCAGCAGAGATACAGAGGAGCAGATTTTGGGAGGCAGATTTTGGAAGGGTGCAAAAATAACAGGGTTGTTATCATGGGTGACTTTAACTTCCCTAAGATTGATTGGCATCTGATTAGTTCCAAGGGTTTAGATGGGGCAGAGTTTGTTAAGTGTGTCCAGGACGGATTCCTGTCACAGTATGTGGACAGGCCGACTAGGGGGAATGCCATACTAGATCTAGTACTAGGTAATGAACCGGGTCAGGTCACAGATCTCTCAGTGGGTGAGCATCTGGGGGACGGTGACCACCGCTCCCTGGCCTTTAGCGTTATCATGGAAAAGGATAGAATCAGGAACAGGAAAATTTGTAATTGGGGAAGGGCAAATTATGAGGCTATAAGGCTAGAACTTGTGGGTGTGAATTGGGATGATGTTTTTGCAGGGAAATGTACTATGGACATGTGGTCGATGTTTAGAGATCTCTTGTAGGATGTTAGGGATAAATTTGTCCCAGTGAGGAAGATAAAGAATGGTAGGGTGAAGGAACCATGGGTGACAAGTGAGGTGGAAAATCTAGTCAGGTGGAAGAAGGCAGCATACATGAGGTCTAGGAAGCAGGGATCAGATGAGTCTATTGAGGAATATAGGGAAGCAAGAAAGGAGCTTAAGAAAGGGCTGAGAAGAGCAAGAAAGGAGCATGAGAAGGCCTTGGCGAGTAGGGTAAAGGAAAATCCCAAGGCATTCTTCAATTATGTGAAGAAAAAAAGGATGACAGGAGTGAAGGTAGGACCGATTAGAGATAAAGGTGGGAAGATGTGCCTGGAGGCTGTGGAAGTGAGCAAGGTTCTCAATGAATACTTCTCTTCAGTATTCACCAATGAGAGGGAACTTGATGACGATGAGGACAATATGAGTGAGGTTGATGTTCTGGAGCATGTTGATATTAAGGAAGAGGAGGTGTTGGAGTTGTTAAAATACATTAGGATGGATAAGTCCCCGGGGCCTGACGGAGTATTCCCCAGGCTGCTCCACGAGGCGAGGGAAGAGATTGCTGAGCCTCTGACTAGGATCTTTATGTCCTCGTTGTCCACGGGAATGGTACCGGAGGATTGGAGGGAGGCGAATGTTGTCCCCTTGTTCAAAAAAGTTAGTAGGGATAGTCCAGGTAATTATAGACCAGTGAGCCCTACGTCTGTGGTGGGAAAGCTGTTGGAAAAGATTCTTAGAGATAGGATCTCTGTGCATTTAGAGAATCATGGTCTGATCAGGGACAGTCAGCATGGCTTTGTGAAGGGCAGATCGTGTCTAACAAGCCTGATAGAGTTGTTTGAGGAGGTGACCAGGCATATAGATGAGAGTAGTGCAGTGGATGTGATCTATATGGATTTTACTAAGGCATTTGACAAGGTTCTACACGGTAGGCTTATTCAGAAAGTCAAAAGACATGGGATCCAGGGAATTTTGGCCAGGTGGATTCAGAATTGGCTTGCCTGCAGAAGGCAGAGGGTTGTGGTGGAGGGAGTACATTCAGATTGGAGGGTTGTGGCTAGTGGTGTCCCACAAGGATCTGTTCTGGGACCTCTACTTTTCGTGATTTTTATTAACGACCCAGATGTGGGGATAGAAGGGTGGGTTGGCAAGTTTGCAGATGACACAAAGGTTGGCGGTGTTGTAGATAGTGTAGAGGATTGTTGATGATTGCAGCGAGATATTGATAGGATGCAGAAGTGGGCTGAGAAGTGGCAGATGGAGTTCAACCCGGAGAAGTGTGAGGTGGTACACCTTGGAAGGACAAACTCCAAGGCAGAGTACAAAGTAAATGGCAGGATACTTGGTAGTGTGGAGGAGCAGAGGGATCTGGGAGTACATGTCCACAGATCCCTGAAAGTTGCCTCACAGGTGGATAGGGTAGTTAAGAAAGCTTATGGGGTGTTAGCTTTCATAAGTCGAGGGATAGAGTTTAAGAGTCGCCATGTAATGATAGACAATAGACAATAGGTGCAGAAGTAGACCATTTGGCCCTTCGAGCCTGCACCGCCATTCTGAGCTCGTGGCTGATCATCTACTATCAATACCCGGTTCCTGCCTTGTCCCCATAACCCTTGATTCCCCTATCCATAAGATACCTATCTAGCTCCTTCTTGAAAGCATCCAGAGAATTGGCCTCCACTGCCTTCTGAGGCAGCACGTTCCACATCTCCACAACTCTCTGGGAGAAGAAGTTCCTCCTCAACTCTGTCCTAAATGACCTACCCCTTATTCTTAAACCATGCCCTCTCCCAGCATCTGGAACATATTTCCTGCCTCTATCTTGTCCAATCCCTTAATAATCTTATATGTCTCAATCAGATCCCCCCTCAATCTCCTTAATTCCAGCGTGAACAAGCCCAGTCTCTCTAACCTCTTTGCGTAAGACAGTCCGGACAACCCAGGAATTAACCTAGTGAACCTACGCTGCACCTCCTCCACTGCCAGGATGTCCTTCCTTAACCCTGGAGACCAAAACTGCACACAATACTCCAGGTGTGGTCTCGCCAGGGCCCTGTACAAATGCAAAAGGATTTCCTTGCTCTTGTACTCAATTCCCTTTGTAATAAAGGCCAACATTCCATTAGCCTTCTTCACTGTCTGCTGCTCTTGCTCATTCACCTTCAGAGACTGATGAACAAGTACTCCTAGATCTCTTTGTATTTCACCCTTACCTAACTCCACACAGTTCAGATAATAATCTGCCTTCCTGTTCTTGCTTCCAAAGTGAATAACCTCACACTTATTCACATTAAACGCCATCTGCCAAGTTTCTGCCCACTCACCCAGCCTATCCAAGTCACCTTGAATTCTCCTAACATCCTCATCACATGTCACACTGCCACCCAGCTTAGTATCATCAGCAAACTTGCTGATGTTATTCACAATGCCTTCCTCTAAATCATTGACGTAAATTGTAAACAACTGTGGTCCCAATACCGAGCCCTGTGGCACCCCACTAGTCACCACCTGCCATTCCGAGAAACACCCATTCACTCCCACCCTTTGCTTTCTATCTGCCAACCAGTGTTCTATCCATGTCAATATCCTCCCCCCAATGCCATGAGCTCTGATTTTACCCACCAATCTCCTATGTGGTACCTTATCAAATGCCTTCTGAAAGTCAAGGTACACCACATCCACTGGATCTCCCGCGTCTATCTTCCTGGTTACATCCTGGAAAAACTCCTTGGTAAATCCATGCTGGCTGGGCCCAATCCTATCACTGCTATCAAGATATGCCGCTATTTCATCTTTAATAATGGACTCTAGCATCTTCCCCACTACTGATGTTAGGCTAACAGGGCGATAGTTCTCTGTTTTTTCCCTCCCTCCTTTCTTAAAAAGTGGGATAACATTAGCCATTCGCCAATCCTCAGGAACTGATCCTGAATCTAAGGAACATTGGAAAATGATCACCAATGCATCTGCAATTTCCAGAGCCACCTCCTTTAGTACCCTAGGATGCAGACCATCTGGACCTGGGGATTTGTTAGCCTTCAGTCCCATCAGTCTACTCATCACTGTTTCCTTCCTAATGTCAATCTGTTTCAGTTCCTCTGTTACCCTATGTCCTTGACCCATCCATACATCTGGGAGATTGCTTGTGTCTTCCCTAGTGAAGACAGATCCAAAGTACTTATTAAATTCGTCTGCCATTTCTCTGTTTCCCATAACAATTTCTCCCAATTCATTCTTCAAAGGCCCAACATTGTTCTTAACTATCTTTCTTCTCTTCACATACCTAAAAAAACTTTTGCTATCCTCCTTTATATTCCTAGCTAGCTTGCATTCATACCTCATTTTTTCTCCCCGTACTGCCTTTTTAGTTAAGTTCTGTTGCTCCTTAAAAATTTCCCAATCATCCGTCTTCCCACTCACCTTAGCTCTGTTATACTTCTTTTTTAATGCTATGCTATCTCTGACTTCCTTTGTCAACCACTGTGGCCACTTTCCCCCCTTTGAATCCTTCTCCAGGGGATGAACTGATTTTGCACCTTGTGCATTATTCCCAAGAATACCTGCCATTGCTGTTCCACTGTCTTTTCTGCTAGGATATCCGACCAGTCAACTTTGGCCAGCTCCTCCCTCATGGCTCCATAGTCTCCTTTGTTCAACTGCAATACTGACACTTCTGATCTGCCCTAATCACTCTCAACTTGCAGATAAAAACTTATCATATTATGGTCACTACCTCCTAATGGCTCCTTTACTTCAAGATCACTTATCAAATCCTGTTCATTGCATAACACTAAATCCAGAATAGCCTTATCCCTGGTCGGCTCTTGTACAAGCTGCTCCAAAAATGCATCCCGTAGGCACTCTACAAACTCCCTATCCTGGGGTCCAGTACCAACCTGATTTTCCCAGTTCACCTGCATGTTGAAATCCCCCGTAACTACTGCGACATTTCCTTTGCCACATGCCATTGTTAACTCCCTATTCAACTTGCACCCAATATCCATGCTACTGTTTGGGGGCCTGTAGATAACACCTATTAGGGTCTTTTTGCCCTTATTGTTCCTCAGTTCTATCCATACTAACTCTACTTCTCCTGATTCTATGTCCCCCCTTGCAAGGGACTGAATCTCATTCCTCACCAACAGGGCCACCCCACCCCCTCTGCCCACCTTTCTGTCCCTTCGATAGCACGTATACCCTTGTACATTCAATTCCCAGGTCTGATCCCCCTGCAGCCATGTCTCCGTTACCCCAACAACATCATAGTTACCCATTCACACCTGAGCTTCAAGCTCATCCGCCTTATTTCTGACACTTCATGCATTCAGATATAGAATTTTTAACCCATTTCTCCTGTCTCTGTTTAAATCGCTGCCTATTGTGCATAACCCAGCTCCCCGAACTCTCACCGGGCTATACGCCCCTTGAATTTTGTTGCCCTTCTTAAATTTACTTACTCTTTCTGCACATTTAACTCCATGCTCCGTCAGACCATCCCTCTGCACATGTATCCTCCTTATCACTCGTTCCGCCTCACCTTTCTCTACTTCACACAATATTCCGGAACCGTGTAGTTCCCACCTGTCCTTTATACTTCATCTCGCTATCCTCTCTCACATTCTGGATCCCTGCCCCCTGCAAATTTAGTTTAAACCCCCCCAAGCAGCACTAGCAAACTTTCCTGCAAGAATGTTAGTACCCCTCCATTTCAGGTGTAAGCCGTCCCGTCGGAACAGATTCCACCTTCCCTGGAACAAAGCCCAATTATCTAAAAACCTGAAGCTCTCCCTCCTGCACCATCCTCTCAGCCACGTATTGATCTGTATAATCCTTCTGTTCCTCGCCTCACTCGCACGTGGCACAGGTAGCAATCCTGAGATTGTTACCCTGGAGGTCCTGCCCTTCAACTTCGCACCTAACTCCCTGAACTCACTACGCAGGACCCCCTCACCCTTCCTATCCACGTCGTTGGTCCCTACATGGACCACAACATCTGGATTCTTGCCCTCCCTCTCGAGAATAACCTGCACCCGATCTGAGATGTCCCGGACCCCGGCACCAGGGAGGCAACATACCATCCGAGACTCCCGATCTCCCCCACAAAATCTCCTATCTGCCCCCCTGCCCCCATGATGCAGCTCTATAAAACTCTGGTTAAGTCACACTTGGAGTGCTGTGTCCAGTTCTGGTCGCCTCACTATAGGAAGGATGTGGAAGCATTGGAAAGGGTACAGAGGAGATTTACCAGGATGCTGCCTGGTTTAGAGAGTATGGATTATGATCAGAGATTAAGAGAGCTAGGGCTTTACTCTTTGGAGAGAAGGAGGATGAGAGGAGACATGATACAAGTGTACAAGATAATAAGAGGAATAGATAGAGTGGATAGCCAGCGCCTCTTCCCCAGGGCACCACTGCTCAATACAAGAGGACATGGCTTTAAGGTAAGGGGTGGGAAGTTCAAGGGAGATATTAGAGGAAGGTTTTTTACTCAGAGAGTGGTTGGTGTGTGGAATGCACTGCCTGAGTCAGTGGTGGAGGCAGATACACTAGTGAAGTTTAAGAGACTACTAGACAGGTATATGGAGGAATTTAAGGTGGGGGGTTATATGGGAGGCACTCCTTCCAAAAATGTAGCACAAGCTGAATGAACCAAATGATCTTCTGTACTCAGGTTCATTTCTATAAAATATAAATATGCTGCATTTCTACCACTTAGGAAATATGACATTGTTATTATCTGTTCTTCTGTATGCATTATTAGCATTACTGGCAAGCATTTCATTCTCATCTAGTCTCGTCAAGAAATAACAGTGCTATATCATCTTATTGTGTACAATATCATCAATATCATCTTATTATATATCATCAATATCATCTTATTGTGTACAAGATGGTTGATAGTTGCACCTACTGTATATAATAGTTATTATTACACTTCAAGGTTTTTGTGACGTATTAAGGAATTATTTTAAAATACTGATTCATTTTCATAGGGTAATTACCTGGTTACTGAAGGTTAATGAAAATCAATCTCATTTTCATGCAAAGCAAGTGCATTTTTTAAAAGCCTTATCTTCCCCCTTTGTGATTGTTGGCGATCTATTCTGGCAGCTCCTGTATCACAAAGAAACACAAGTTGTTGAATAAAAGAAGCATGATGTTTACCTTGGAAGAGAGTGTCACTACCATATTAGAGGTGCAAGACTATGGAGAGCAATATTTCTTGGACTTGGGCAGTCGGGGGTATAATAAAATGTGATCAGAACCAGTATGAAGGAAGTCAGCCAAAGTGCAAGCCTCAGAGTTCGGTAAAGTATATGGTACTGTAGGTCCCAGCTTTATAATCTAACAGACAGAGTGGCTCCTGCCTCCTTTCCTACCCCCAATATCCCCCCCCCAATTAACTCTATTGCAAAGGAAGTCATGGTAAAACTCCCTCCCCAGCTCCTTCATACTTTTTCCAATTTCTTTGTCTTTTCAAAGGAATGCAAAGGAAATTTCAGTTTCAGGAGAAGGGAATAGATGACCAGTTGTAGAACAAAATGTACCAGAGTAGGAAGATTACTACTGACATGATGCCAAAGTGTAATTAAATGCTTTCAGTTGTTTAGGGTTTTAGCTCTACCTTTTAAATGATAAATACCATGAGTTGTGCTCCAGTTGTTTAAGTTCAAAGTAAATTTATTGACAAAGTATGTATATGTTATTAATACTAACTGGTTTAACAGTATTTGTTTATTTTCTGTTCTACCCTTGTAACTTGTCACTATTTTGAAAGCTTGTTTGGCACTCTATACCTGTCTTTGTGGAGTTAATTCTACACAAACTTATGTGGTATATTTATATATACAGTGCATGTCCTTTACATATCCTTTACATATATCCATATATTTAGTCTTCCATCTATATTTGATATCTTTTTATTCATGTGTGCTGTGTCTCAAATTACTAACCAATTTTCTATCATAAGATGTATCTTTGAATGCAGATGCACATTTGTTTAAAAATATACATAATGAGAATTTGTTAATTCTGATTTGCTCTTGAAGCTAAGCTTTAACCAGAGTCCAATAGAAAATGAAAGATGCTGCAGTTTTCACACTAACATGGATAACTTCCTCAGATTCACTTTGTTTCCAACTGAGCATCATGATCCATGGAACTGTCTTGCAGTTGATCATTTATAGCTATAAGTTATGGTTCCCATTCAAAAGGAATTCACAGTTACAGATTCTTTTGATGTTAATAGGAGATGATGTTAGATGCCCTCAAAATGCACAAGGAGATTCGTTGGAGGGATTCACCGGTGTGCATAAAGAAGTTTTATTTGAAATGCTAAGACATTTTATGGACTCAGGAAAAAAAATCACTTAGCAACCTTTTCCCTGGCCAGGCTCTCAGGGTCATGACTAAATTCCAGTCCATTTCTATGGTTACTTATTTTATTAATGACCATATGTCTGATTTTATTGGCACTATTATACTTCATGAGGTTTTCCAACAAGATTAATTCAATATTGTTGTTGTGTCTGGTTTATATCAATATGCAAGACAGTAGGCCAAAATTAGAGAATCGGGTTGTAGAGTTTTCATCCAAGTAACAACTTCAGTAACAATCTACTGAAGAAACTCAACAAATTAAGCCGCATCTGTTGGAGTGGATGGGATTTTTGATATTTCAGGACAGCTTTGAATTTTATTTTCCAAAACTAATTTCCATTAATGTTGATCCAAGTAGCTAAGCAGATTAGTTCTTAATCGTATGCAGTATTTAAGAATAGTGCTAATGAAATTTTTGCACTTCTCAAGCCCAACATAAATCCATGTTAGGTAGAAAAGCTACTGGTGATTAACATTCAGAAGAGCAGCTACAGCATTAATACTTCTGTGCTATTGGTTCTATGGGTTGAATCAAAGACATCTCTCTACAATCTGTGTTCTATTTACAAACAAGTTTAAAGGTTCCATGAGTGCATTAAGCCCTTCGAATTGCCCTTGTCGTCTGTTGTAATCTACTGACAGATTGAACTAATCATAAAAATTAGGCTTTTCTTGGGATTGTGGAATAGTAGCACGGCTGGTAGAGCTGCTGCTTCATAGTTCCAGTAGCCCAGGTTTGAATCTGACCCAGTGCTGTCTGTGTCCACCTTCTCTCTGTGTTAATATGGGTTTCAGATTTATTTATCACATGTACATTGAAACATGTGTTGGAGGCAGCCCACAAATGTCACCACACATTCCTCCAGGTGTTCTAGTTTCTTCTGCGTTCTAAAGACATAAAAGTAGACAGGTAAATTGCCCAGCTGTAAATTGTTCTAAGTATGTGGATAAGTTATGGAATACAAGCTAATCTTACTCTAATGTGATTACCAGAACTGCCATGATGCCATTTCTACTCATTAATATCAAGACAGATTGTACTCATATAGCGGTGAAATAATCCATTAAATATTTGAGTAATATCTTACTATACTGTAGCTCCTAAACATTGCAACATGCAAGTCATATGTTAGCAGATCTTTTTATGTTGTGTACTTCTAATAAATGAGTTTACAGTGAAACTTTGATAATCCCCCATCCAAATTGAAATGGTCATAGTTCAGCATCTGTCTAACTCATCTGTATGGAGAATGAACTGGTAGTCCACAGTATAAATGGGGTCTGGACGATGGGCCAATTGTGACGCTAGAGATGGAGTTAGGGTCTAGGGCAAAGTTAATATTTATGGAAAATGAAAGTAAAACAGAGTTTGGCAAAAGATTTTATATTGCTCTTAATGCCATTAAGGGCTTTAGTAACTACTGAACTGATGTACTAGCTAGTGATGACTTTAAGATATAGGGTCTGGAATCAAATATGCTCTGGAATATGCTCTGTGACTCCATGGGAGCCTTCTGTGAAGAGTCACTGCTTTTAATAAGTAAATACAGAACATTATGACTGTGAATCTGGTGTTTAATTAACAAATGTTGTGCTTCATGTCAATAACCAAATACCTTTCTTTAAAAATGCAAACAACAGGAATTCTGCAGATGCTGGAAATTCAAGCAACACACATAAAAGTTGCTGGTGAACGCCGCAGGCCAGGCAGCATCTCTAGGAAGAGGTGCAGTCGACGTTTCAGGCCAAGACCCTTCGTCAGGACTAACTGAAGGAAGAGCTAGTAAGGGATTTGAAAGTTGGAGGGGGAGGGGGAGATCCAAAATGATAGGAGAAGACAGGAGGGGGAGGGATGGAGCCAAGAGCTGGACAGTTGATTGGCAAAAGGGATATGAGAGGATCATGGGACAGGAGGCCCAGGGAGAAAGAAAAGGGGGAGGGGGGGAAACCCAGAGGATGGGCAAGGGGTATAGTGAGAGGGACAGAGGGAGAAAAAGGAGAGTGAGAGAAAGAATGTGTGTATAAAAATAAGTAACAGATGGGGTATGAGGGGGAGGTGGGGCATTAGCAGAAGTTAGAGAAGTCGATGTTCATGCCATCAGGTTGGAGTCCCTACGTGACTCCCTTGTCCATTCGTCCCCCCCATCCCTCCCCACTGATCTCCTTCCTGGCACTTATCCGTGTAAGCGGAACAAGTGCTACACATGCCCTTACACTTCCTCCCTTACCACCATTCAGGGCCCCAAACAGTCCTTCCAGGTGAGGCAACACTTCACCTGTGAGTCGGCTGGGGTGATATACTGCATCCGGTGCTCCCGATGTGGCCTTTTATATATTGGCGAGACCCGACGCAGACTGGGAGACCGTTTTGCTGAACACCTACGCTCTGTCCGCCAGAGAAAGCAGGATCTCCCAGTGGCCACACATTTTAATTCCACATCCCATTCCCATTCTGACATGTCTATCCACGGCCTCCTCTACTGTAAAGATGAAGCCACACTCAGGTTGGAGGAACAACACCTTATATCCTGTCTGGGTAGCCTCCAACCTGATGGCATGAACATCGACTTCTCTAACTTCCGCTAATGCCCCACCTCCCCCTCGTACCTCATCTGTTACTTATTTTTACACACACGTTCTTTCTCTCACTTTCCTTTTTCTCCCTCTGTCCCTCTGAATATACCCCTTGCCCATCCTCTGGGTTCCCCCCACCCGCCCCTTGTCTTTCTTCCCTGACCTCCTGTCCCATGATCCTCTCATATCCCTTTTGCCAATCACCTGTCCAGCTCTTGGTTCCATCCCTCCCCCTCCTGTCTTCTCCTATCATTTTGGATCTCCCCCTCCCCCTCCAACTTTCAAATCCCTTACTCACTCTTCCTTCAGTTAGTCCTGACGAAGGGTTTCGGCCTGAAACGTCGACTGCACCTCTTCCTAGAGATGCTGCCTGGCCTGCTGCGTTCACCAGCAACTTTTATGTGTGTTACCTTTCTTTAAAATTATTTTCTATGTACAACAAAATCAATAGTTAGAATATGCTGATGAAATTGTTAAGACTGGTGAATCTCCGGTATGTTTACTCACATGATGAGTTTGAAGGAAAACTTGGGTATTTAATGTCCGAACTGATCTACTCTTTCTATTATGGTAAAGCAAAGTGGCTTACCTGTTACTAACATGTGTTCTTGAAATATTGAAAATGAAAAACAATGCATCTTGAAATGCCAAGATATGTTTAGTAGTATCATTGTGAAATGATCAAACTAAAATTGAAGTCATCATTTACCACATTTGAATAAATAAAATGATATGGTATTAATGAATTCAATGTAAAAACAATATCGTAAACAAAAAAATATTTCTCTTGATGAGGGAAGCCAAAGCAAGGGAAGCCCATCTGGATATATGGTTGAGGCAGTTGGAATTATAAGCCTGATCAGAATTAATTTAATAAAAATCACACTGGCAAATGCAAAAAATGGATGCTAAAGTAAATTGAAAACAATTATTTGCAATTCCAGTCCCTTATCCTATGATTTTCCTTCCAACCTCTGAACTTCATCTACCAGGGATAGTATCCTCAGAGAATGTATCTTGTTAAGCATAGACCTCAATGCTCTTATTCATTCACCCAACATTACTTACAAGAAAAGTGTAAATAAATTTTAAATGGAATTGAAGAGGGCTGAATTTTGTAAATGGCTATTTAAATTCAAAATATTTTTAGATTCCAAAATGTTGTTAACACGTGACTTAAATATTAAACATTGGTTTACTTTATTGGAAAGCACTTGGCAGAATGTTGTGTCACAGTAATCTGTATGAACTGAGAATATGCTAATAAATACACTAATAAATAATTTTGCATTATCTTATGGCTGAATTCCTCCAGCAATTCTTATGTTCTGATATTAGAAAACAGAATTTAATTATTTTGATAACTTCTACCATTCATCTTACTCATTCTGTACTTGTTTTTTCTATGTTTAAAGTTCGTGACCTTTATTTCATAGCTAGTGAACATCATTATCCCTCCCACATGGGTTCCTCCAGGTGGAAATGTTCTGTTTATTGTTTTAGATTGTAGCGATTACATACAGAGCTCTGACATTCCATTTAGAACATTTTTAATATCCATATAAGCAAACATAGTTTATCTCCTGATACCAGTGGAATTACCAGAAGGTTTTGTACTGATGTTATCTATTATCAGATTAAAAATGGATAAATAATAGTGCAGGGTGCATGGTAATGTAGCAGCTATAGTGACATTTTAGAGCCCCATTAACTGTGATTAAATTCCAGTCACTGCCTGTAAGGAGTTTGTATAGTTTCCCCACGAACACATGGGGAGTAAGCCGAACACATGGGGAGTAAGCTGGTGTTGGGGGAAAGCTATGTTGGTGCCAGAAGCATAGCAATAGTTGTGGGCTGCCCCCAACACATCTTTGGACTTTATCAGCCATTGATGCAAACAACACATTTCACTCTATGTTTCGATGTGCATGTGATAAATAAAGCTAGTCTTTATCTTTATGTAATATCTGCATTGAAAATTTTGGAAATAAGCAGAGCAAGGAGAAATTTGTATTAAGCAAGTTTGCATTAAGAGTAAACAGTTGGTGGATGTCATTTCATTTTACAACGGCTATTTCTGAAAATTGCACATTAATAATTAAGCTACAAACGTTAATAAAACACTCAAATTTCTGTAGTCTATTCTTACTTTTATTTTTAGATGCCATAAAACTTTATCAGATCATTTTGAAATGTCTATGTAGTTTGCCGTGTTCAAAAAATATCATACATTAGGCTGAATGTCAAAAAGCAATACATTTTTGATAAGATGCTTGAAGAATTTGGACCAGGTAGTGGCAAAATAATTTTCTACTCAGATTATAACTTTCCTTAGCGTCTGATTGCATATTGGTCGCACAACATCACACTAATGGTATATTGTATTACAAGGAATTTAGCAGAGCTTCTATAGTTTTCATCATTAACCCAATTAGTTATCATCCTATTATGCATAACTTTAAGTAATCATATCTTTATGAAAACAGTATTGATGATCACCTGATTATCAATTTTAAAAGTAATTTGGTACCTCCCAAATATCTGGAAATAAATGTGAGATCTTGTGAAGTTAGCTTTTGCTTCAGCCAGTTTGCAGTGATCAGCCTCATTTGTACTTTGGCATAATTAAAATTTTTGGTTAATGTCTGTTCTCATAATAAGTTGTTGCAAATGTAACTTTGACTATTAACTATTTCACTTTTATCACTTTACAAAATAATGAGTGATTCTGTTTCTTGTGTTAAGCAAAGCTTGATATGTTGGTTTTGGTAACTATGCCTGCAGCTTAGCTCCTAAAACAAATCCATATAGCTTATGTTCTTAACATGAATAAATAGCTGTTCAATATCCCCTCTCTAGATCTGTGGATTATATTTACTCAGACAACATGTAATGGTTTGAATTTTAAGAAACCAAATACATTGCCAATTTCTTTTTTGAAGAGTAAACTTTGCTCCTTTTCCTGAAGATATATTTCCAAGCTTGTTTTCTATTGCTCCCAGGCTGTGTGAACTTGTGTCAGGTTTCTAACTGGGAAAGTTCTGGAAAATCAACTTGTCAAATGTTGCAAAGGCTGACAGGTTAAGTCCATGCCTGAGAGTTTGTTATTCCTTTCATTCCCAAAATATTACACAGATGTGAAAATACAGAGATTATGAGACAGTAGGTGGCAAAACAAGCGGCACTGCAGTACATTTCAGAAGACACTTTATACTCTCTGAAATATAGGTGAAAGAATGTTTTTAGCTATGGTGGTTCTAATTATATTGTACTGATTCCAATCAGCTCACTGCAAAATAAACAATGGAAGTTTTATTGATTGTGCAAAGGAATGCAAAAATGCTTCTCAATGGGGCAACAAGCTAAGAGCAAAATGAGAAAACATTAAAGTTTCTAATCTAGAAAGAGAACATAATGGCATACCTCACGAGACACAGAATAAAAAATGTCAGAAAGCTGGATGACATCCATCTTGATAATGAGAAATAATTCTAAAATATTACTTCATATGTTTTTATAACTCACTAATATTTCAACAGCTAAAATTGAAAGTTGATATTATAATTCTAAGAAAGTTAGACCTGTGTTGTGTAAAATAATAGATCGTGTTGTAGAGGATTCAGGATACTGGAGCGGCGAGCTCTAATGGATCAAATGGCTGCCTCATATCCTAAGTCAAATTTGAAGTCCAGGTTCACTATAAAAATAGGCAAAACTTGTTTGATCTTACTTACCAACCTCTGCAAATGTGCATGTTATAATCCTTTATCAAGGTCTTGTTTGGATAGCTTTTCAGTACATATGATGTGATTCTTTTCATTTCAGGTATGCTATTATATCTGGCCAACAGGCTGACCGTGAGACTGTCCAGAATCGAATCAAAGCCGGATATACTTTCAAGGTAGGGCAAGTTATAACAGATGTTTTGTCCACAAAGAGAATGTGGTGTTTTTAGAGTAGTAACAATGATCTGCAAAACTAATTTCTGCCTTTTGGCAATACAGTAAACATCCTTGGCAGACAGCAGACCAAACTCATATGTTACTGCTGGATTTTGTGCTGTCCAAGGACATCATGAAGTGAGAAAAGTAGGTGAGGATTGCTGAACTGAATACCAAAAGCTATTCTTTACAATATTGCAGAGATATAATATCAAGAACATTGCCATGGAAGATTCTAGATCTTAAGCCAGTACACCATATTTATGCCAGGAGCTATTGCAGCTGTCCTTGAAGACTACTTTAATCCAAAAATATTACATGAGATATTAGTAAAAGTTCCAAACTCATCATGCCTTTATGTGACCAACCTTATTGCAGCTGATTACCAAAGTTCATTTGGAGCATTTACTTTCAATCAATTGGCTATGGTTATTCAGTTGTACCTTAAATCATCTGGAGCAATCGCCATGCCTCCGGGGACTATAGCTGCTCCTAAAACATAGTGAAACTAGTCTGTTAGAATAGAAGTCATTGCTTACCATTTCTCATTTGATAGTAATGTGTTGTTATACTACTTCATCAATATGCAATGGCAATCTTATGACATCACCTCCATCATACGCACTCAGTTTATTTATTATATCCTGGTTGCGGTGCAGTTTATTTTGTACATCTTTTAAATTCACAACACATCAATATCATTTAATGCCCACTTCCAGGTAAGGCAACCCTCCTTTTTGAAGGACTGCAGTCAGTTCTTGACTCAGTGATGGAGGATTAGTGACATACCTCCAAGTCATCGTAGGGGAACTCAGAGATTATAGTAGTCCCTTGTTCAGTCTGCCATTGTGTTTCCAATGTAAAGGTTAAAGACTTGTTTAATGCTCTAGCAGAAGTTTCTTCTATTCATTCTAAATGAAGCAACAATTGTGTGTCAATGGTGGAGGAGTGGTTGTTTAAGGTGGTGGATGGGTACCAATGAGTGCACGATGTCAAGTATCTCAGCTGCATGCATCTGTATTACATCACATTACTTGTGGGAATCAAGTAATGAACGGTATTTTCAGAATATCATATTTCAAAATGTTCCAGCACAGTATTTGAATTTCTGGTCTTTGAAGATCCACAGAATTTCTTGGGTAAATCAATACAAGCAAATGCCACTAAGAGTCAAAGATAGACGAATAATCCCTCTTTAATAACCATATAACAATTACAGCACGGAAACAGGCCATCTCGGCCCTTCTAGTCCGTGCCGAACTCTTACCCTGTCCTAGTCCCACCAACCTGCACTCAGCCCATAACCCTCCATTCCTTTCCTGTCCATATATCTATCCAATTTAACTTTAAATGACAACATAGAACCTGCTTCAACTACTTCTGCTGGAAGCTCATTCCACATAGCTACCACTTTCTGAGTAAAGAAGTTCCCCCTCATGTTACCCCTAAACTTTCGTCCTCTAATTCGCAATCCATGTCCTCTTGTTTGAATCTTCCCCACTCTCAATGGAAAAAGCCTGTCCATGTCAACTCTATCAATCCCCCTCATAATTTTAAACACCTCTATCAAGTCCCCCCTCAACCTTCTACGCTCCAAAGAATAAAGACCTAACTTGTTCAACCTTTCTCTGTAACTTAGGAGATGAAACCTAGGCAACAAACCTGAGGCACACCGCTACATGCCGTCCTCCAATCTGACACACAGTTATCCACCACTACTCTCTGATGTATCCCATCCAGCCACTGCTGAATCCATTTTACTACTTCCATATTAATGCCTAACAATTGAACCTCCCTAACTAACCTTCCGTGTGAAACCTTGTCAAAGGCCTTACTGAAGTCCATATAGACAACATCCACCGTTTTACCCTCGTCAACTTTCTTAGTAACCTCATCAAAAAATTTAATAAGGTTTGTCAAACATGACCTTCCACGCACAAATCCATGTTGACTGTTCCTAATCAGACCCTGTCTATCCAGAAAATTATATATACCATCTCTAAGAATACTTCCCATCAATTTACCCACTACTGACGTCAAACTCACAGGCCAATAATTGCCAGGTTTACTCTTAGAACCCTTTTTAAACAATGGAACCACATGAGCAATATGCCAATCCTCTGGCACCATTCCGTTTCTAATGACATTTGAAATATTTCTGTCAGAGCCCCTGCTATTTCTACACTAACTTCCCTCAAAGTCCTAGGGAATATCTTGTCCGGACCCTGAGACTTATCCACTTTTATATTCCTTAAAAGTGCCAGTACTTCCTCTTCTTTAATTGTCATACTTTCCATAACTACCCTACTTGTTTCCTTTACCTTACACAATTCAATATCCTTCTCCTTAGTGAATACCGAAGAAAAGAAATTGTTCAAAATCTCCCCCATCTCTTTTGGCTCCGCACATAGCCGTCCACTCTTATTCTCCAACAGACCAATTTTATCCCTCACTATCCTTTTGCCACTAACATAACTGTAGAAACCCTTTGGATTTATTTTCAACTTATTTGCCAAAGCAGCCTCGTATCTTCTTTTAGCTTTTCTAATTTCTTTCTTAAGATTCTTTTTACATTCTTTATATTCCTCGAGTACCTCATTAACTCCAAGCTGCCTATATTTATTGAAGATCCCTCTCTTTTTCTGAACCAAGTTTCTAATATCTCTTGAAAACCATGGCTCTCTCAAACTTTTAACTTTTCCTTTCAACTTAACAGGAACATAAAGATTCTGAACCCTCAAAATTTCACCTTTAAATGACCTCCATTTCTCTGCTACATCCTTCCCATAAAACAAATTTTCGCAATCCACTCCTTCTAAATCCTTTTGCATCTCCTCAAAGTTAGCCTTTCTCCAATCAAAAATCTCAATCCTAGGGCCAGCCCTATCCTTCTCCGTTATTACACTGAAACTAATTGTATTGTGATCACTGGACCCGAAGTGCTCCCCAACAAATACCTCCGTCATCTGCCCTGTCCCATTCCCTAACAGGAGATCCAACACTGCCCCTTTTCTAGTTGGTACCTCTATGTATTGCTTCAAAAAACTATTCTGCTCACATTTTACCAACTCCAAACCATGTCCTTGCTTATGACCAATGTGTCACAATAGTGAAAAAGGCCAAATCTTGAGATAATGCTTGTTGTAAATTAAAATAGAGATCACCTCAGTAATGGCTTAGCAGTTTCATACTTGGATCAAATCAGAAGGGATCAAAGCAGTCCCTTTGAATATTAACCACACTAGCTGTAGATTATTCAGTTGGTCTGAAGTTCAATCTAAAATCAACATGATCTAAATTGGTTATAGGTAGCGATTTACATAATGGGGAAATAGCGATAAATTCTGAGGAATCTTGAAAAATGATCTACATTAGATTCCAGTTAATTGGAGCAGATCGAGACCAGTACATTTTGGCCCAATTAAACAGCTGCCCTGATTAGTTGAAGTTTCATGGAAGTAATTAAAAAGGTATTAAAAAAAAAGAAACTACCATTTAAAAGAGTAATAAATTATGTATTTCAATAAAATACAGAACTAATTAGAGTTCTACAAATGTGATTACAGTGCTAAAAAATTGTGTATTAGCTCTTAATAATTATTGATGGAGGAACCTGGTGTACGCTGCTGTGTATGGGTATCCAGAGAGGGGTAGCAGCTCCAGTGAAAGGGCTAGTCGTGTCAATTCTTGGGTAGTTCACTCACATTTGGTCCCATTGGACACTCACCTCTCAACTGTGGCTCCAAGTAGCTATTGCATGCGACAATAGCCATACCCCAGTACACCACTTTGACAGGTGGGCTAAATCAGGTGAGGATAGCTGGCAGGTATCATACCCCAGTCAAATAGGGACATTTCAAGTAAAGTCAGCTCCAATGGACAGGGCAGAGGAGATCAATAGTGAGATCCAACAGCCAAGAAGGCGATGACAGTGAAACATGTGCATGGAGAGTGAAGTGCATGATAAGCACAGAAGAAGTCATGGTTGTCCAGTGTGACCGTGGAAGACGCCAGTTTGTGGTGATAACTCATACTACTGGACCCGGACATTCCGAGGTTGAAAGAGTAGAATTGTCCCAGTGCAATGGTTTTTTCACTTTTGAAAAATCTCCAGCACAGGTTTCGCTGTCAACGTTGGATACAACAGACAACCAACATACTGTTGTTCTTTTTAAAAACCAACAGGAGGAGTAATGATCTTTCAAGAATTGCTAGATTCTGCAATGGTTCCAGAGGGCTGAAAAATTGCTAATGTCACTCCATTCTTTAAGAAGGGAGGGAGGCAGAAGAAAGGAAATTATCGGTCTGTTAGCGGAAGCTGTTGGAGTCCTTTATTAAGGATGAGGTTTCAGGGTACTTGGAAGCGGGTGATAAATTAGGCCGAAGTCAGCATTGTTCCCTTAAGGGGAAATCTTGCCTGACAAACCTGTTGGAATTCTTTGGGGAAATAACAGGCAGGATAGACAAAGGAGAATATGTGGATGTTCAAGCAACACACATCAAAGTTGCTGGTGAACGCAGCAGGCCAGGCAGCATCTCTAGGAAGAGGTGCAGTCGACGTTTCAGGCCGAGACCCTTCGTCAGGACTAACTGAAGGAAGAGTGAGTAAGGGATTTGAAAGTTGGAAGGGGAGGGGGAGATCCAAAATGATAGGAGAAGACAGGAGGGGGAAGGATGGAGCCAAGAGCTGGACAGGTGATTGGCAAAAGGGGATACGAGAGGATCATGGGACAGGAGGTCCGAGAAGAAAGACGGGGGGGGGACGGGACCCAGAGGATGGGCAAGAGGTATATTCAGAGGGACAGAGGGAGAAAAAGGAGAGTGAGAGAAAGAATGTGTGCATAAAAATAAGTAACAGATGGGGTACAAGGGGGAGGTGGGGCCTAGCGGAAGTTAGAGAAGATGATGTTCATGCCATCAGGTTGGAGGCTACCCAGACGGAATATAAGGTGTTGTTCCTCCAACCTGATGTGGATGTTGTTTATTTAGATTTGCAGAAGGCCTTTAACAAGGTGCCACACATGAGGCTACTTAACAAGAGAAGAGCCCATGATATTACAGGAAAATTACTATCACAGATAGAAGATTGGCTGATTGGCAGGAGGCAAAGAGTCAGAAAAAAGGA